>NW_013952665.1:670181-670861 GCF_001266775.1 Austrofundulus limnaeus
GGTCAGGAACCATATATCAGGACAACGATGTGGCACTTTTCATTTAACTGTAACGCTTCAATACAATGTTCGGTGTAAAGCAAAAATCACTAAGAGTTTGTGCATGAGTTGTGTATCTGTTTGTTTACCTCAGAGTACGACCACGACCTGGAGAAGGATGTATGTGGCGACACTTCAGGCCACTTCCAGAGGCTTTTGGTTATTCTGCTTCAGGTGCGTCCGATTCTTCTCTTTTCTTGTTCCCTCTCGTTGATTTGTTACAGACTGAGCTCAAATTTGGTGTGGTGGTAGCTGAGCGTGATCCCCATCACACACACTGAGGTGCTGCTAGTTAAAGCTAATTTAATGTAACAGAAGGGCTTTGTCTCCTTCCAGGGAAACAGGCAGACAGGAATCCAGGAGGGAAACGTTGAGAGTGACGCTCAGGTGAGTGTTGTCATTTCTGGAAGAACAACATGGACGCTTGTTTTGCTCTCGTCATCACGTACTTATTGCTCACTAATAAAATAAAACATATTTGGGGTCACGTGTCTCTGACAGTTGTTTTGTGGGTCATCTGGGAATTGTGGTAACCTTGTGTGTTTTAAGCTATTTTAGAACAGCTGCCAACACGATACACATTAACTTTACCTCCCAACTTCACAGGTTCTATCATCTGGAAGGCCTCAGCTGTGTAAAAA
>NW_013952665.1:671861-672297 GCF_001266775.1 Austrofundulus limnaeus
CCGCTGCACAAAAAAAAAAACAATGTCAAAGTCTGACATGTTTTTATTTTGTTAAACGTATTTCTTACAAATAATTTTCTGTCTGGTTGTTTCAGGGAGATACTAATGGGGACTACAGAAAGGCTTTACTGTTGCTCTGTGGTGGAGACGACGCATAAACACGACAACTATCGACATCAGGAAGACATCTGAAGTGCCTCCTTTATATCAATTAATGTTATTATTCTAGAGAAACCACATCAGGTTCTTTTTAAACTATGACTTTTGAAAGGTAGCTAACATTTTAAATGTAGCTTTTGGTCCATTAATAACCTCTCGCTATGTGTTTTATATCAATCTACCATTTGTTTTGTTTGCACTTTGTATGGCAGAACCAGTAAATGAAATATTAAATGTTTTGGTTAATGAAGGTCATTGATGAGTTTGTTTTAAACAC
>NW_013952666.1:0-1525 GCF_001266775.1 Austrofundulus limnaeus
CTTCCTCCACTGCCGTATGCTAAACTAACTAGCAGACACTGCGCAGAACACCAACGTCATTCAAAACCCCACCTTCTGTTTGTTGAGTGGCCCAGGTAAAATAAACTACAAGCAGACACTGAACAGAAAATCGACATTCTGTTCTCTGATTGGTTCAGCTAAAAATCTGCCAGCGAAATTCTTGTCAATGGGAGAAGTCCCAGACGGAGCGGAGAAGCGAAACTAGAATTGAGCGGAGTTGCGTAGGAAGGCAAGGGCCAGGCTAGTTACTACCACACAAATTTTAAATCATTTCTGTAATTAAAAAAATGTGTAGGCTAAGTTTAAGTAGCTGTGGCAGCCATCTTGAATATAGTTGACTCTAAAAGAGTAAATTTGGCTGAGTTATAGCCACTTTTGTTTCCATATGCCTGGCTCACACGACAAGATATCAAAATTGTAGGTTGATTTTCAAAGACTGAGAGACCCCACACACAACATCTTTGGTCTTGCAGTGTGTGGTGTATGGGCACAAAAGTCCACACATGGACAGACTTCACTCACGAACACTCTACACACATTCAACAGGTTTGTCCTTGGGGAAGCACCACACATGCTGTGGTATTGGACCAAGACAATCCAAGATGTTGAAGTCGGAGCGGACCCAATGTCCTTCTGAGCTGACTAGATCACTCTTAACTCACCACACACGACAAGGATATATCATAAGATTATCTTTAGAGCCATCCCAATAATTTGAGGGTCGTTAAGATTGCCAGATGGGAAAATCGGGCCAAAAATCAGCACAATTATCTTGCTTGTGAACCTGGCATAAGGTCATGTGGATGTAGCAGATCTTAAATTGGAAAGGGTCCAAAAGTTACTCATTTGTAGACATGCAACCATTGGTTTCATTAAGGTTTGTTCAACGGTTCATGAGACAAGTTTGGCTTTAATAGTTAAGTGCAAAGTATAAGTTAGAGATGAGTCTTGGCTACTACCACACCAAGTTATTTTAGATTATTATCTGCAAAAATCCGCAGACATTGCCATTTTTGTATCTGACAAGTTGCTTTGCTATGACAGCCATCTTCAAACTTATTGAAGCCAAAAGTACATTAGTTTTACTTGTTACTGATTGCTTTCTAAGAGACTAGATTTAGATTTAGATTTATTTATTTAACAGGAAAAGATTACTAAAAATCAAGCCTGACTCTGCATAATTGCTGTTTTACAGCAGGTTCCTGGTCTGCAGCACATAAAACACTCAGAAATACAGCATCACAATCACATCATTATATACCATAGACACAAAGACAAACAAACATACCAAATTTCAGGAAGGCAGCATTTGCAAAATAGGACGTCTAAATATGAGCACAACAAAAAGTGTCCAGCAGATGTCAGACAAGATTCTTCTTAAAGGGCTGTGACACAATGAGAACTAAGGCTGAGTCTAAAATGAGCAAACCCAGGAAGAGCCACGGAGGCTAGTAGTAAAAATAATAACAGTGCTTTATTTTTACAGGTGATATAAATAATGTCC
>NW_013952666.1:2525-7965 GCF_001266775.1 Austrofundulus limnaeus
GGTCTCTACGATACAATGAATAACTTAACTGAAAGAAACGAATTTGGTATAGCAGGAGTCTGCCATGATTCTGATATAGCCATAACATGTGCTTGAGTCTGAGCAAGTATTACTTTGAATTCATCCAGTTTAGGTACAAGACTTCTCATATTGAAATGACAGATTTAAAGCCTCCAATTTTACCTAGTTGATTTAGCGTCCCTGGATTTTTTTTTAGACAGGAAAATCGCTTTTGATTTCTTACTGATGAAGTGTTCAGACTTGACATAACAGGAGGTTATCTAACCTTTTCAGGATATAATATAGATCCCTGTGTAGTGACACAATGAGAACTAAGGCTGAGTCTAAAATGAGCAAACCCAGGAAGAACCACGGAGGCTAGTAGTAAAAATAATAACAGTGCTTTATTTTTACAGGTGATATAAACAATGTCCAGGAGGTCAGAGCCGAGACCYGGAACCAGAGAATCTGGAGAAGAGACACTGGTGAGTATGGAGCAGATAAGAGATTATGCTGGGTATTTAGTATGAGGAGACTTATCTTGACTCACTGGGTTTTGAAGGTGAGTAGTACACAGGAGGAGGTACATAAATCCAGAGAGTTAAATCCAGTAATGGTATTTCTTTGAAGCTGAGGCAGACAGGCAGCGAGCTTTAATTGTTTGAGATTCAGAGGAACTCTTTGTGTTGTTTCCACAGGGTGAGACCTGGAAACCAGAGACACAGGAGACGTTATGCCCAAGAGCAGGTAATTGAGAGACAAGAGAAAATACTTGCGAGTAGCACATGGGGAGCTGAGGACGACAATACCCAAAGTACGTGACGATTCAGCGTTGACCTGCTGAAGACTGGAGCCTTAAGTAGCAGGTCAGGTCGTCAGGTGAAATCAGTCTCAGGTGTGCTCTGCTGTCTGCCAATTAACTCATGAGGAGAGGTGAAACAGGAGGAGGTGGGTGAGAAACTCACCAAATGCTTCAGTACCCCCTCCTCAGGAATCGCCTCCAGGCGATGTCGGTCTCTTGTCCGGGTGAGCTCTGTAAAAGGAAGAGATTAATGAAGGGTCCAAGATGGCGGACCTGGGGACCCATGACCTCTCTTCAGGGCCATAACCCTCCCATTCCACGAGGTACTGGAACCCACGACCCTTGCGCCTCACACCGAGGAGTCGTCTTACAGAGTAGGCGGGTTGATTGTCGATGAGGCGGGGGAGAACTGGCTGGAGGGGAAAAAGAGTTAGAAGTGATGGGTTTGATCTGGGACACGTGAAAAGTAGGGTGAATTCTCATAGCCGGGGGAAGCTTGAGACGAACGGCAGAGGGGTTAATAACTTGGAGGATGGGATATGGGCCAATGAACCGTGGAGCTAGTTTCTTGGGGGGTATCGCGGAGGTGAATGTCCTTGGTGGAGAGCCAAACCATCTGACCAGGGCTGTAGGATGGAGCTGGGGTGCGATGACGGTCGGCGAAGCGGCGATTCTGTTGGGTGGACCGTTGGAGAGCTGCCCGGGTCCGAGTCCAATACTTATGGCAACGGCGCAGGTGGTGTTGAACGTAGGGTACCAGGATTTCAGTCTCGAGATCAGGAAACAAGGGGGTGAGTAACCAAGAGAAGCTTTGAAGGGAGAAAGACCAGTGGATGAGGAGGTGTGGCAGTTATGAGCGTACTCCACCCAGGGAAGAAAAGTGGACCATGATGATGGGTTATTGTTAATGACGCACCTTAAGGCTGTCTCGAGCTCCTGGTTGCACCTCTCCGCCTGGCCGTTGGACTGCGGGTGGTACCCAAACGTGAGGCTGGCCTTAGCTCCTAGGGCCACACAGAAAGCCTTCCAGACCTGAGATATAAACTGCGGCCCTCGGTCTGAGACGATATCCTGGGGGATGCCATGCAGCCGGAAAACATGTTGGACTATGAGTTGGGCAGTCTCGGAGGATGTTGGGAGTTTTGCCAGGGGGATGAAATGGGCTGTCTTGGAGAATCTGTCCACAATGGTGAGGATGGTTGTGTTGCTGTCAGAAGGGGGAAGACCAGTAACGAAGTCCACAGCAATGTGGGACCAGGGGCGGCTGGGGGTGGGTAGAGGTTGTAGGAGTCCTGAGGGTGGTTGGTTATTATTCTTGTTCTGGGCACAGACAGTACAGGCAGACACAAACTCTGTAACATCTTTGTTTAACGTGGACCACCAAAAATACCTCTTGGTGAACGACAGCATGCGGCTGACTCCAGGGTGGCAGGTAAAGCGGTGGTTGTGGACCCAATCCAATACTGTCTTAACCATAGTGGCAGGAACATACTTCTTTCCAGGGGCATAGTGCTGGGGCCAGGACCAGCTCGCTGGGCCTCCTGGAGATCCTTTTCAAGGTCCCAGACGAGTGTACCTACAAAACAGGAGGAAGGGAGAACAGGAGAACAGGGGTCATCTTAGGATGAGAATTGGCATGAGAGGGCGTCAGGTCTGACATTTTTAGATCCAGGTCTGTAAGTGATAGTGAAGTTAAAGCGTGTGAAAAATAAGGCCCATCTGGCCTGCCTGGGATTTAATCTCTTGGCGTTCTGGATGTAAGCAAGGTTCTTGTGGTCGGTCCAGATGATGAAGGGAGTCTCAGTGCCCTTGAGCCAGTGTCTCCATTCTTCTAAAGCCAGCTTGATGGCAAGGAGTTCCCAGTTTCCTACATCATAGTTTTGTTCTGCTGGGGAGAGACGGCGGGAGAAAAAAAGCACAAGGGTGTACCTTGTTGTCCGTGGGGTTCCTTTGGGAGAGAACTGCTCCAACGCCCAGATCCGAGGCGTCCACCTCCACGATGAACTGTGAGTTTGGGTCTGGGTGATGAAGAATGGGTGCAGAAGTGAACCGGTGTTTAAGCTCACTGAATGCTCCGTCTGCCTCAGGGGTCCAATTGAAGGCACGGAGGGAGGAGGTGAGTTGAGTCAGAGGGGCTGCCACTTTGCTGTAATCCCAGATGAATCTCCTGTAAAAATTAGCAAAGCCTAGAAAACGTTGTAGTTGTTTCCTGTTGGAAGGGGTAGGCCACTCAGAAACAGCCCTGGTCTTTTCTGGGTCGGTATACATCTTGCCCTGTTTGAAAATAAAGCCCAAAAAGGAATCTGTAGAGACGTGAAACTGACACTTTTCTGCTTTGACAAAGTTTGTTCTCAAGGAGTCTCTGGAGTACTGCTCTTACATGTATCTGGTGTTCACTGAGGGATCTGGAGTAGATTAAGATGTCATCAAGATATACAAAAACACAGTTATTAAGAAAATCTCTTAAGACATCATTAATGAGGGCCTGAAAGACAGCGGGGGCATTGGTCAAACCAAAAGGCATGACCAGGTATTCGAAATGCCCCAGGGGGGTCTTTAAGGCTGTCTTCCACTCGTCGCCCTTTTTGACCCAAACCAAGTGGTATGCGTTTCTTAAATCCAACTTGGAGAAAACTGTGGCCGAGTGAAGTTGTTCCTGTACGGAACTGATGAGCGGTGATGGGTATTTGTTCTTTATAGTGATGTTATTTAATCCCCGATAATCAATGCACGGGCGGAGACTCTTGTCTCTCTTTTCAACAAAGAAGAAACCTGCTCCTAAGGGTGAGGTGGAGGAACGAATGATGCCTGAGGCCAGAGATTCATCAATATAAGTTTTCATGGCCTCTTTTTCTGGACCAGATAAATTGAAAAGCTTACTAGAAGGGAGTGGCACCCCCTGGAGGAGATCTATAGCAATATCATATGGGCGATGTGGTGGAAGAGAGAGAGAGCTCTCTTTGTCAAAAACTGCTGCGAGGTCGTAATAACAAGTGGGGACCTTCGAGAGATCAAGATCAATGTTTTTAACCTCTTTCTTATGGTGAGATGTAGGTGCCACAGCAGATTTAAGGCAGTTTTGTAAACAATCACTCCAGCTGATAATGGACCTGGACTGCCAGTTAATGAGGGGATTATGTTTTGTCAGCCAAGGGTAACCGAGAATAACCTGAGGTACAGGTGAATCAAAAATGAAAAATTGTGCCATCTCGTGGTGGTTACCTGATATGACGAGCTGAAGACTGGTGGTTTGATGTGTGATGTCTGAGAGAGTCAGCCCAGTGATTCCGGTGATGCGTTGAGGTTGAGAGAGAGGAGTGATGGAGATGTTGAGCTGTTGGACCAGATCGCGGGAGATAAGGTTCTGCTCGGCGCCAGAATCTACTTATGCAGCAATAGGGAATTCTAAGGAGTCGGCCAAAATAATAGTGGGTAGTGAGAGTCTGTTTAAGGGAGAGTTGGAAGTGTGACTCGTCAATACCTCCCGATCTACTGACGAGTCCTCTCTTTTAGTTCCGGGCAGTTGGCGATAAAGTGTCCCTTTGTGCCGCAATAAATGCATTCTTTAGCGGCGATTCTGCGTCGCCTTTCCTCTGGGGTTAATCAGGTTCGGCCAATTTGCATAGGTTCTGGGGCTGAATGCATAGATTGATTTTCTTCTCCTTTAACAGAGGACTCATGGAGTTGGACATGAAGCCCCAGTGGTTTCTGGGAGGTGTAGTCTCGCTCCCTCTTGCGTTCGCAGATGCGATTGTCAACAAGGATGGCTAATGAAATTAGCTCATCGAGGGATGAGGGTTGATCTCTGGTGGCAAGCTGGTCTTTAATATTATTGGTAAGTGAATTTAAAAAAATAGATCGAAGTGCTAGTTCGTCCCAACCTGATTCCTGTGCAAGAATGCGGAAGTCCACTGAGTGTTCCGCCACCGAACTCCTCCCCTGCTTCATTGTTAGGAGTCGCTTAGCCGCTTCCTCCTGCTGGTGGGGATGATCGAACACCCTCTGGAATTCCTGGATAAACTCAGAAGCAGTGAGATATTCCGGCGGGTGAGAGGCTAGGAAAGCATAAGCCCAATGTAATGCTTTACCCTTGAGCCCTGTGACAATGTAGGTGATCTTAGAAGAGTTGGTGGTGAAATAGGACGGTGAGCGGGCAAACACTAACTCACATTGGAGCAGAAAACCACCACAATCAACACTGTTACCTTCAAACATTTCTACAGGTCTTAGGTCTGGTTCACGTTGGGTCTTGGTGGGTGGTGGAGGAGCCGGCAGAGCAGGAGCGTCGGGTAGTAATGTGCCCAATTTGTTGTCAATGGCGACCCGATGAGTGATGTGATCCAGTAGGGAACTGGTAGTCTGTTGAAGATCAAAGAGTTTCTCGAGGAGTATCTGGTGGTTGGACAAAACACGTTGTGATTCAGACATGGGTGGAATTTGTTCTACACTGGGATTGCTCTTAGACATAGTTCTGGCTGAATCGTTCTGACACAATGAGAACTAAGGTTGAGTCTAAAATGAGCAAAACCCAGGAAGAACCACAGAGGCTAGTAGTAAAAATAATAACAGTGCTTTATTTTTACAGGTGATATAAACAATGTCCAGGAGGTCAGAGCCGAGACCGGGAACCAGAGAATC
>NW_013952666.1:8965-11426 GCF_001266775.1 Austrofundulus limnaeus
CTCACCAAAACCAGTAGCTCCAGTTTGATCCTCAACCGAAAAACAGGGCACGGCTGATATTGATCCAAATAGGCAACAGGGAAGCTTGTACACCTCACTTGTTAGCTTAGTTGCTCCGTCCCGGCTCCCACCGCCACGCGTCCAGGCCGGCAAGTCCACCCCAGGCGCTCCGTCCAAACACGAGGGGACAATCCGAGGGCCGAGGGACCCCATCCACATCCGCCACTCCACCGAGACACGCCGCAACAGCAGCAAGCCGGAGAAACCAGCCCAACCGGCAAGGTAGATGATATTTACCAAAGTTAGGATAACATATGGTCGATGCTTGTATACACGCCATAGGACACTTGTGTGCTGTTGTTTTTCGATGTGTGCTGTTGTTTTTCGAAAATGATGTCCGTCATTTGCGTCTTTGATCTTCCGTTTATGTAGCATACAGAGTAACAGCAACACTAAAGCTGAGGTGAATTTGGTCAAAAACAGACCTGCAGATGCCTGTAAAGCCAAATGGGATGTATTTTCCTGCAGCGACAGCTACATACATTTGCCGCCACTGCCGCCATCTTGTTTGCCATGTAATTTGGAAGCCTTGTCAACATGGACTGAATGACCATTCACTTTCTCCACTCCAATTGCAAAGCTATAGGCAGACTAAAACAGCGCAGAAAATCGATGTCATTGTTCACAACTCCTCCTAATGTTCACTGATTGGCCCAGTAGAATTTGTACCATAGAAATCCTTGTCAATGATAAAAAAAAGCCCAGACAGAACAGAGAAGGATCAGAATCGAACAGAATGTGCAGGAATTGCTAGGTTAGGCCAGAACTGGACCAGACAAACTTTGCCATGTGGGATGAAAAGTGACGTTTGATACGAATTCCTCCAAGCTATGCTCGTTTTATCTGATACGCAGACATCACCACTGTTTTGTGGATTTAAATTTCCTAGAGCTCTTTAATGGCAAACAATTTCAAGCAGACATGTTTAAAAACTGTAAAGTATCACTTTTACATTGAAGCTTGTTTTTGGGCCTCCCTTTCAAACAAGATCTGTGATCTCTGTGGGATTTGCCTGGTTTAATAAAAGTTAATAGAAATTCAATATCTTCCTACAAAAAGATGTGCTTAAAGATGGGATGTCCCATTAAGAGTCACTGTTCTACCAGGACTCAGTACCTGAAACCAAGATTTATCACAAACCTACAAGTGGTCCATAGATTTGTTTATTTAGACAGTTATGTTACTGCTCTGGAACTTGGTGGGCGTACCATAAAAGTTACTTTTCGCATCTCCTCCCCTCTGCCTGAAGCAACAGAAACCTGGAACAGGCACCAGTAATATCAGGTTTTAACAGAGAAAACAGACAGAGCTGACCGGCTTTTTGTAGGAAAAAGGTAACAAAATACTTCCATAAATATAGTATATGCCCTGTGCAGGGATTAAAGCACAAAGCTTTGACAACATTAAGACATCATTGTATAAAAATCATAAATAACACTATAACAAACATTATTAGGTAAAGTAAACCAAAGCAGAGCAAAGTTGCTGTTTTGATCAGTCATGGGATCAGGAGTGCTCAGAGTTTTGGCATGCAGCATCCCAGTTTGGTTTATTGTGAGCTTTGGTCATTTTTATGGTTTTGGTTATATTTTCATAGCCACTAACAACTTAAAAAATGTCCTGTTTAAAAAAATTTGAAGAAAATGAGCTGTTTATATTTATATCAAAATCAACGTTTGTGTTTTAATTTAATTTTTTAAACCAGCACCTGGTAAGATTCTTCAAATACTTGATTTGACTCATAGTTTTCTTATTTTAAGAATCTTACCAGGTGCCTTTTTTTTTTTACTCCATTGGCACAATTTTTCACTTCATTTGAGTCAAATTTTCAGGCTAACAAGATAAATAATCTTATGCATTCTGATAACAAGATTATCAATCTTTTTTAAAGTTTATTCATTAAAAACAAAACAACATAAATTCAATATACAATAAAAATACAAATCATAAATTAAAAGAAAGGTAGCAGAAGAAGAAAAAAGCTTATGATTTCTGCCCCTTTTTCTCAAATAAATAAATTCAATCAAAATTAATCTTCAATTTTCACATATTTCTGACACATTCTGTTCTTGTTTAGTAACTCAGTCTAAAAACAAGACCTAAAAGACTTTTTAGCTGGATATAAGATTTTAAAACTTGGTTAGTTGGACAGTTGTGAGAAGCTAAAGGGCCAATATCATTTAAAATCAACTTTTTTGAGTTTTATATCATGTTATAATMTTATACTCTCATAAAAAACACGCCAAAAGCCTTGCTCTGACTCATTCATGCATGTTTGAGAAATCCTGCAGTGTTTTTAGGAAGTCATGCTAGGAGCAAAACAACAGGTGGGGTCCAGAAACGCCTTTTGGTACCAGAAACACTCCTGGGACTTGTCTTTAAGCTGAACTTCCTCATGGCA
>NW_013952666.1:12635-20767 GCF_001266775.1 Austrofundulus limnaeus
CCTTCAGGGTGGATATAGCTCGCTAGCAGCCTCACGATGACCTATCCACATCATCATTTACCCAGAATGCTTTGTGTGTAAATAAAATGGCCCCATCCGTGTACTATATTTTTAAACTTTTAGTTTAAAAATGATAAAAACTGAACATCCTACAGTAAATTTACAGTCTTTATTTTACAGTTAAAGTATATGTTTATCAAATAAAGTCTAATGTTACAACTAATCGGGGATCCGATCATTGCTACTAAATACTAATAAAATAGATGGAAACTTGTGACTTTGAAGTAATGAAACATTCTCTCTTTATACGAGTATTTAGAAAATAAAACAGGAAAGATTTAGTCTGATTTGATGTCAGCAAAGGAAAAAACTATTGTTTTTTTTAATGCAGTGTATGTAAACATTTGGTTTTTACTGCGTTTAATGTACCAATATGTTTTGTTTTAATACAGAACGGCCACGCCTGAATTACATCAGATTATTCTGTATGTTGCTTCTTTTTCCACAAAGGCAAAGTCTTACAGTAACTGCTGGATGACTTGGTTATTGCATTATTTTCAGCTTGTAAAGTCCTGCATAAATTCCTCAAACCTCGAAGGAAACAAACAAATATAAATCACATGTCCGCGATGTCACAGCTTGAGATTGAATTTGATTTGTGCTTTTCTTGCGCAGCTTGTTCGTGGTGTGGCTCGACCACAGCACAGTTGATTCAGTTTGTTTCAGGAAACCTCAGTATTATTTAATGCAAATTAATTTCCTCGGGAAAGGGGGAAAAATAAAAAAAATATATAAAAAAAACAGTTGCACAAGATCTGCAAGCCAGCCAAGCAAACTCAGTCAGCACCTGCCAAAGTACTTGTTGAATCACCGGCCTCGGTCATCAGCGCTGTCGAGTCCCTAAAGACATTTGATACACGCTTTTACTGTAGCATGGAAACAAAACACTCCCATAAAAAGCTTGTGTCTGCAACATTCAACCACTTCAAATCCCGAGGATGTAAAAAAAAAAAAAAAAGCATAATTCACTCTTCAACTCAACAGCAACTGTCAGAGGTACCCTCAAGCTAAAAACTCAACCCATGGATGGAGCGGCTCAGGAGTCAACACTGTGGTTTTAACCCAGCTGCTCCCAGGTGAGATGCTGTGTTGTGTTAGGCGCAGGGAAAAGCAGGGCCCGTCAAGCACATCTTTACTGTAGAAGTAAAGCTGGGGAGAAAATAAAAAAAAAAAAGAAAACTAATGAGTCACTGGGGAATCTATGGAAGTACAACAACAAGATTTTGTCTCTTTTCTTCGACACGTCGCAGTTCCAGGGCTGAACTTACTGAACTGAGCTGTCTGCCTGGAGGAGGCCTGGATTATGCTGCTGGTGAAATTCCTTTTCTTACCTCGGCTCATAAACTGCACACAAAAAAAAAAGTCTGAAGAGGCTGACAGCATTGTTGGACTTCATGATTAAAAGCTTCATCATTCTAATGCTGGCAGCTGTAAATGTGTCTGACAGCTGTTTAAAGTTACAACACGGGGCAGAACGCTTCAGGATGGAGCTGTAGCCAAGTAGGTCAAACTTAGAAAGTAACATCGTTTACAGAAGAAGCATTGTGGACAGGGCTGTAAATCACCAGCTTTAACATGAAACAATAGGATTTCGATTTGTTTGGATGACGAAACAATGTTTCTCAATATCACGAAGTCTATCATGAAACAATTTCGATGCAATTCAGTTCACAAGTCTGACATATGATGGGATATCATATGATTGTGTTGGACATTGATCCACATCAGACATATGATGATGAGATGGATCAGTGTTTTCATTTTACCTTGATGCGACTGAATCATTTAATCGCGAGGTTCTCAAACTGAGGTCCCAGGATCCCCAGGGGTCTGTGAGAGATATCTTGGGGGTCCTCAAAAAATTTCACTAAATTGTTAATTTGGTTTTTATTTTTAAATATCCATCGACAGCAACGAACTAATACAACAAACACAACATATATATATATATATATATATATATATATATATATATATATATATATATAGTCATGGCATTTAGGGGTTAAAATGACAGTAAATGATCTTTTAAAGCAGCATGGGGTTTATGAGGGGATCCCTGGAATTTTTTTGCACTTGAAAGGGGTCCCCAGACCCAAAATGTTTGAGAACCCCTGTGCTAGCTTAGCAATTGGAGTGGAGAAAGTGAATGAAGTCATTCAGTCCATGATGACAAGGCTTCCAAATTAAATAAAATTTGTCTCACAAAGCCTGCAGCTCTCGTTTACAGCCGTCTCGTTCAGCTCAGTGCTTCTCTCTTAAAAGTAGGGGATGGTTGTTTAATCGACATCGTTGTGGATCGATGTATAACTGTGAAAGACTCTCAGCCACTGCCACACCAATCTTTAACTGAATAAAACCATCTGGGTTATGACCGTTTATGGGTTTACTAATGTTTAGTCAAAATCTACCCAGTGCTTCATGATCCTTTTCCAACATGAGAGACAAATGAAGACAGACACTGTCAAAAACACCGGTGGTTGTAACAATTTCTGTCCTGTAAAAGCTGTGAAATAATCACTGAGAAACCACACTGCCTATCCAAACAAAAGGTCACCACCTGGATTTAACTAAGCAAATAATTAAGAGCCTCTTATTGGATAATTACTGCAAGGGTGATTATGTTTTAGCTGGCAACAAGTTATTTAACCCTAACTGATGCAGTGGGAAGGTTCTTACTTTATAACCATGTTGAAAGACACATCCTGTGTTTGGGAAAAAGATAGTCTGTTTCAGACCAGTCAGATTGTTGGCATTAAGCAGAGAAAACATCTAAGGAGATTGCTGAAATCAATAAAATTGGGTTAAGAACTGTCCAACACATTATTAGAAACTGAAAGGATAGTGGGGAAAAGGAAAGGCGACTGTAGAATTTACTGTTTAATAGTGAAAGTGAAAGCATTTCCATATGCAGACTGTGAAGGGAACTCAAGGTATTGGAACTAAACAGCAGTGTATCTGTAAAAATAACTACTTATCAGTAAAGCTAATTAGGGAAATATCAGCTTTAATTTGCTAGATAGCATAGAAATTGGACTCTGGTGCAATGAAGGAAAGTCGTTTGAGTCCAGATTTACTCTGTTCCAGAGTGACGGAGCATCAGGGTAAGAAGAGAGGCAGGTGAAGTCATGCACCCATCATGTCTGGTATCTACTGTACAAGCCTGTGGGGACAGTGCTATGATCGGTTGCTGCAGTCGGTCTGGTATGGGTTCAGCCCAAAGAATGAGGTCAGCTGACTACCTGAATATTACTGAGTGACCAGGTTATTTACTCTAAAGATTTTCTCTTCTCTAAGGGCACAGACGTGTTCACTGCCAGGATTCATCAAGCTCAAATTATGAAAAGTTGGTTCAGGGAGCATGACATGTCAGAGTCCAGGCCTGAACCCCTTTGAGAACCTTTGGGATGTACTGGAGAAGACTTTGCGCAGTGGTCCAAATCTCCCATCATCAATAGAAATCTTGGTGAAAATATGACTGATGCAACTCTGGACAGAAATAACTCACCTAGCAGGCAAGTGTGTGTCAGGTCTGCAATCAAGCTGGCACTGCTGACATAGCAAGTGGTTTGTCAAAAGGATGTGGGTTCAGGTCAGCAACAATGGCAATGTTTATCAGATGACTTGCCAGGACTGGACCAGTCGTGTTTATGTTCATGTGGTGCTGGCCCACGCATGGATCACCTCTGGCAAACCACATCTAGGCCACCAAATGACTGTCATTCTCTGCAGTATCTGGACCAAGTGTTAGAGTGTTGTGAAATGACTTGTGGAGCTTGTGGAAATGATGCCACAGCAATTGTGCGCTGTAATGAAAGCTAAAGGTGGTCCAACAAAATATTCAGGTGTGACCTTTGTTTTGGCAGTGTACTTGCCAATAAACATCTTTTTGCATGTGCTGTTGCCACAAAATGTCTTCCCTTCTCTCCTACAATCTCCCAAAGTGTCTCATCCTTTTTCATACATTAAAAATGTTAGCTGTCAAAAAAAAAAACATCTGTAAAGACACTTACACATGCAGGCTGTTTGTAACTGAAAACAAAGTGATCTGGTGTAAATACAGTATACAGTGGGGTACAAAAGTTTGGGCAGCCTTGTTAATTTTCCTGATTTACCTTAATAAATCATTGATTGTTTGGATAAAAAAATCAGTTACATAAATCATATAGGGGACAAACACATATATATGATATTTAAGATATTTGAGAAGTGAAATGAAATTGATGTGATTTACAGAAAGTGTGCAATAATTGTTTAAACTAAATTAGGCAGGTACATAAATTTGGGAACTGTTTTCATTTTATTGATTTCAAAACCTTTAGAACTAATTATTGGATCATAAATTTGATTTGGTAAGTTCAGTGACCCTTGACCTCCATACACAGGTGACTCCAATTATGCTTAAGGGTATTTAAGGGGGGCAATTGTATGTTTTTCTCCTCTTTGCATCTTTTTTGATGAGTCACAGCATGGGAGTCTCAAAACAAGTTTCAAACTAGCTGAAAACAAAGATTGTTCACCGTCATGGTTTAGGGGAAGGATACAGAAAGCTATCTCAGAGATTTCAGCTTTCAGTCTCCACTGTGAGAAACATTGTGAGAAAATGGAGGACCACAGGCACAGTTCAAGTCAAGGATCGAAGTGGCAGACCAAGAAAAATCTGGAATAAACAGAAGTGAAGGATGTTGAGAACAGTCAGAGTCAACCCACAGACCAGCACCAAAGACCTACAACATCATCTTGCTGCTGATGGAGTCACTGTGCATCGTTCAACTATTCAGCACTTTACACAAGGAGATGCTGTATGGGAGAGTGATGCAGAGGAAGCCTTTTTTCCGCCCACATCACAAACAGAGCTGCTTGAGGTATGCTAAAGCACATTTGGACAAACCAGCTTCATTTTGGAATAAGGTGCTGTGGACTGATGAAACTAAAATAGAGTTATTTGGACAGAACAAGGTCCGTTATGCATGGAGGAAAAAGAACACAGCACTCCAAGAAAAACACCTGCTACCTACAGTAAAATGTGGTGGTGGTTCCATCATGCTGTGGGGCTGTGTGGCCAGTACAGGGACTGGGAATCTTCTTAAAGTTGAGGGACACGTGGATTCCAACCAATATCAGCAGATTCTGGAGACCAGTGTCCAGGAATCAGTGACAAAGCTGAAGCTGCTGAAGCCGGGGCTGCATCTTCCAACAAGACAACAACCCTAAACAGGGTCAAAATCTACTAAGACCTTCATGCAGAGGAACAAGTTCAACATTCTGGAATGGCCATCTCAGTCCCCAGACCTGAATATTATTGAAAATCTGTGGTGTCACTTAAAGAGAGCTGTCCATTCTCAGAAACCATCAAACCTGAATGAACTAGAGATGTTTTGTAAAGAAGAATGGTCTAAAATACCTTCAGCCACAATCCAGACTCTCATTAGAAGCTATAGGAAGTGTTTAGAGGCTGTTATTTCTGTGAAAGGAGGATCTACTAAATATTGAGTTAAGAGATTTTTATGGTGCCCAAATTTATGCACCTGCCTAATTTTGTTTGAACAATTATTGCACACTTTCTGTAAATCATATCAACTTCGTTTCACTTCTCAAATATCACTGTGTTTGTCCCCTATATGATATATTTTACTGATTTTTTTAATCCAAACAATCAATGACTTATAAAGGTAAATCAGGAAAATTAACAAGGCTGTCCAAACTTTCGCACCCCACTGTAGGCATCAGATCAAACTCACAGCGAAAGCATGAGGTTGACAAAATTTGACGTAATTATCACGTTAGTCATTGCGTGGGCACACGTTATCTCTTGGCCATGTGAAAAAAAATTTTTTATTCCATGTCATCGGACGTGCTCCACAATTTTATGCCAAACACTGTCTTTTTATTTTTTAAAGATTTATTCTGCTGCTTATTGCGGAATATAAAAATGTCTGATGCTAACATTGTGTGCAGGAAGGGTCAAACAACAACAAAAGAAGAATTGCATATCTTTGAAGCTAGATATTGAAATTATGAAAATCTGTTCTTAAATAAAAATACATTTTATACAATTTGGCTAATACTTGAAAATATTGTAGACATTCACAGGTGAGAACTGTTAGCAGTCACAGAATGTGTTGGGAATGAGTCTCAGCTACTACCATAGTAAATTAGAGGCCAATGCTAGTAACAGTGACTGAGTTATTGCTATAACTTAGTCTGCTAAAGTCAGTTATCTGTGTGGCCATCTTGGTTTGGATTAGAATAGGAAATATGTATGTTAGTAAAATATTTCATGAATATCTGGAAGGATTTTAATAAAACTCTCTAATAGTCTTTGACCCCCGCTCACATCAAGACGGCTCTCTGCTCAAAGCAAACACAATTAGGGCTGGGGTAGTTTAAGGCCAGGCCCATTGTGTATTGCCTTACAATGTATAAAAGGCCATGTAAGTAATCACAGCCTTAGCTTTTTAACGTCTGCAGTTGACCTACCATATTTATTCAAGTATAATACGTAAAATTAAATCCATAACATCATCCATAAAGTTGGGGGGGAAGTACTATACTCAGATAAATATTTTTACTTATGTATTTTAACTAAAATATCGGCTTCATTCACTAAATTATTGAGTCCGGAAATGAGACCGCATCGTAAAATCAGTTGAAAAGAGCTTACCCCTGACACTCCTTCGTGCTTCAGAGCGAGGTAGTAACAGATCCAGGCAGGTGACATGATGTGAAAAAAAGGGGGAAAGCAGTCCTGCAGCTCAGTAATGATAACGAACTAATGACATTGGCGTGTGACCGGGCTGCTCCTGGAACAACAACAAATACATGTTTGTCTGTAATGGCTGCCGTCTACCGGTGTTCTGAAAAAGTTTGTATCCCTGAAAAAACTTTTCCCCACCACGCGAGTAGGAAGTAATCTGCTTTTCCCCCACAAGATGGCCCAAACCTCATGTGAAGTCTGACTTTTGTGTTGGCGCATCCTGGTGGACTATGTGTAAAATGCCAGAATTCATATGATATATGATGTACTGTATATATCTGATATATTATACTGATGTATATAGCTGATATACTGTATATTAGCTGTCAAAATACCTTTTAGTACATATGTTGTTAAAATAAAACAAACAGTCCAATAATCATTTTACTGATATGTATAAAGACTGCAAAGGCTGAAAAATATTGAAGTCTGTATAAAATTGGAGGTAGTTTGAGGATTAAAATTTTTATGCTTTTTAAGTTAAAAAGGGGGGGGGGGGTCGTATTATACATGAATAAATACAGTAACTGAAGAGGACTACCACAGCTAGTCAACTTTAGCCTACACAATAAAGGCTCTGACTGGATTTTACAAATATTAAGTTCAAATTTGGTGTGGTAGGAGCTTACTGTCATCCACAGCACGTATCTGAACAGGTCATGAGAGATATAATGATCTTAGTCTAAAATTTGATGGGTGATACGCATTCCTTCCAGAAATTCTTGACTTTTATAGTACTCAAGTCTTTAGTTTCCCTCTGAAATCTGATGGTCCTAATGGTCCTTGACATCAGAAAGCAGTCGTTCAGCACACTGCATCTTTTGAGGAGAATGCAAGCATTTTTATCGTCTCCCTCCCACGCTGTTTTTGAGCTGATATGAAGTTCTGCATGTTTAGGAACTCGCTAACCTCCCACACGACCATCTGCTATCATGCTGTGCGTTTGGAAACTATGCACCATGCTCTCTCGCGGTGAGAGTCCTCCGATCCAGCAGAAGTTTGTCCTGAAAACCTGTCTGTGAGAGTTACAGCACCAGGAAGTCTGAGTCTGCTTTTATGAGCTGCTGTTAGATCAGTGTGGTGGTCGACAAGTGAGTACAGTTAATCTAAGATCAGCTTACTGTGAGAAGAGATGGAGTTATGGCTATTTAAGTCAAAAAACTGTACCACTTTGTTTTAGCCGTTTCTTTTTAAAAGGTTTCTAAATAAAGTGGAGTAACTGTAAAATTAATGAATATTTAAAGTACAAGGCACATACATGTCAACCTGTATACTAACCTTCTGAAATTCATAAATTTCACATATTATTGGGGGG
>NW_013952666.1:21313-25961 GCF_001266775.1 Austrofundulus limnaeus
CTGGGGGCCGACCAGGGAACCTTCCCAGAAGAAGCAAAAGTTCTGGGGGCCGACCAGGGAACCTTCCCAGAAGAAGCAAAAGTCCTGGGGGCCGACCAGGGAACCTTCCCAGAAGAAGCAAAAGTTCTGGGGGCCGACCAGGGAACCTTCCCAGAAGAAGCAAAAGTCCTGGGGGCCGACCAGGGAACCTTCCCAGAAGAAGCAAAAGTCCTGGGGGCCGACCAGGGAACCTTCCCAGAAGAAGCAAAAGTCCTGGGGGCCGACCAGGGAACCATCCCAGAAGAAGCAAAAGTCCTGGGGGCCGACCAGGGAACCATTCACAGCGAAGCCCCGCAGGAGCAGACGTTGAGCCCCAGGAGGCGAGAGCAGACGTTGAGCCCCAGGAGGAAGGGGGAGGCAATGAGAAGACGGCGGAGGTTGCTGAAGCAGGAGCCTTGGCGACGGCGAACACAGGCGACAGAGGCAACTAAGAGGCGACGTCTGACAACCCAGGCGACATGGAGACGATGGGTGACGAACCAGGCGAAGAGGAGGCGATGGGCGATGACCCAGGCGAAGAGGAGGCATGGAACGACGACCCAGGCGAAGATGAGGTGAAGGCGGTAGACTCACGAACCACCAGGACTGCCAAGACCTCTGACTCTGGGACCACCGAGACCTGCAGCTGTGGAACCACTGGGACCTCAAACTCCAGAACAACCAGCTGTGGAACCACCGACTGTGGAACCTCTGAGACCACCATCTCAGGAATGACCGGAACCTCCACCTGTGGAACCACCGACTGTGGAACCACTGAGACCACTGGAACTGGAACCACTGGAACCGGAACCACCGAGACCCATGACTCCGGGACCACCAGCTGCGGAACCACTGACTGTGGAACCGCCGAGACCACCGGCTGTCGAACCACCCACCAACTCCAGATCTTTGGACGACTCAGCAGACAAACCAGATCCTGGAACAACAGCAGGGGTGGGTGGGCGACGGAGTCCTCAGCCAGGACCCTCCAGGCGAAGGCAGAGTTTTTGGTGGCCGGGGTACCCCAGCAGCTCCAGACGTGCCGACAGGACCCTTTCAACCTGATGGCAGATCATGAGCTTGGTGGTAGGGGTGGGAGACCACCAGAGCATCATCAAAGCCCCGCTGATCAGGGCTTGAGTGATCTGGAGCTCCTCCGGCAGCAAGCATGGGACCGGCTCCCCCAGAGCAGCTGAGGAAAAACCGGTCGTGGGGAAACCAGTGGACGGGTCACAGTCATCCGGTAGTGGGGAGAAAAAATATGTCTGTGGGCTGGGTGTTTGGTCTGATCATTCTGACACGATCCAGACTAAAAAAAAAAAGGTAACCCAGGGCACAGACACTCAAAGTACTCAAAAAAGGTTTTAATAACAAAAAGAGGCTGGCAAGCAGCTCAAAAAACACTTACATTCACGTAGCATAACTTYGGACTTCAAAACTCTCATAGGGACCGAACAGACTGACAACACAGTACAATGATCAGACAAAGGACTGAAGACAGGACACCAAATATAAAGGTAAACTAATGAGGGCAAACTAGAAACACCTGGGAGGAACACAAGGGTAATCAGGTGTGCAGAGGTGGGACAGCTGCACAGAGGAACACAAGGGAACACTGAAACTCCATTCATGGGACAGCACCACATAAACCAAACCACAAATGGGCCAGTTGTCTTGTGCCATTTTAAAAACAGAGCCATTATTGGCAGATCTGACCCACATCTGGTTGACAAACCACTTGCCACGCCAGCAGTCAGCCAGCGGTACCAAACTTGACACCAGATCTGGCCCACACCTGTCTGCTATGTGGGAAGCACAAAGCTAAGACCTTAGCAGAATTTCCCTACCATTATCCAATGAAGGGTGTCCTGCCTTGTCAACAAAACCAAGCTCCCAGCTTCCGAAAAAATGCTCCCTCATTACAGCTTCCACAGAATAAGCTGCTACGACCTAGCATTAGCACAGCAACAACCCCCACCCCCATCAACAACCACTGGCATGGTAACATAGCACACCACTTTTCTCAAAACCAACCCCACCACTGACAAGCATTCTGCTGTGATTGGTGGAATAAATTTCCGCTGGATGCTGACAGTTTTATTAAAATTACACCAGTGATTTGTGAGATATTACAAAGGTATGACAAAGCCTAAACAGTGTGAAACTAGTCATACTAGTCATAGTCCTGTTCTTGTGCCTGCTGTTGGGTTTAGTTACTGTCATGGTCTAATTATTTATATCTGTTTCCCCTTGACACTGTCCATCGCTTTATCTTTCTGATAGCCCCTGGACGACTTCACAACGGACTGGTGGGAGTCTTGTGATTGGCTGGACAGTACATTTGGCGATCTGTGATTGGTGGTAAACTGTCACATGGTGTTGACATGATGTATATTATTGACTGACTTCTGCTGACGCGCCTAGTAGCAAGTGTGCAGAACTTCCATTTCCTTGTCCGTGGTGTTAAGGCCAGCAGTCTTCAGGACTCGAACGTAGGGTAAACCATCAGGTCCAACACGGCTGCCATTAATTTCTATGTGTTTCAGCCACTGAATGTGAGGCTGAGCGTCACTAAACACCTTGCACTCAAACTCCACATCGTTGCCTACCACTACTGTGCGATTCGCTGGCAGGCCAGCCTGAAGGATTGGCCTGTGGGGAGAACGCTCAACTACATCCAGTTGGTAGGTGTGATTAATGCTGCCATACTGGTTTTCCACCACACATGTATAGTTTCCCTTATCAGAGGGTACTACAGATTCCATGATGATGGTCCACACATGGTCACGAACCTTGAAGCCTCCGATGCGGTGGTCTCTCTTGAACTCCTTCCCATTCTTGAACCACTTTAGAACAGGAGTTGGGTTGCCACTGGCCTGGCATCGAAACTTCACTGTCTTACTGGCTGGAACAGCGTGAAGCTGCTTCAACATTTTTAAAGTATCATCAAGAAAAAAAAACTTGATGCGACTTCCTGAAAAAGATTACTGACAGCAGTGCTAGCGCAGGAGAAAAAAAAGCCACAACTTTCTGGCAGTCTTATATCAACTCCTGAGCGGTAAGAGCCTCATCTCTGCCAAGAAGTGTGACTCAGGGCCGACTTCTGACACGTCCTTAAATCAGGACGACAGCGTGGATTAAGACATGTCAGTGACAGCTCAGTGACATGTTGAGTTAGTGTTGTTTTGCTTCTCCGATGGGTGTAGGCTTGTGTTCACCTCCTGAAGAAAGCAAGGAAAGACCAGAGTGAGTTCAGAACAAACTTATGAGAGCAACTTTGAGCAAATCTAATTAAGTAACCGAGAAAAAAATAGTTGACATTTTTTCCTACTTTGGATTTTTTTTTTCTGTCAAAAAGAAAAATTGTATAGGTCCTCTGGATGGGTTCTTCTTTAGTGAAACGTTTCGTCTCTCCTTCAAGAGACTTCTTCAGTCTGATGAGTTTCAGGTGAACTCAGCCTTAAAAGCACTGCCTCCATATGGACAAACAGGTTAGTCAAATGCAAAAGAGGGCCATCGACTAACAATAGGCTTGATTAGTTCTATTTAGTCACATGCGAAAGAGGGCCATCGCTTAACACTTAACGCTCTTTTGCATGTGACTAAACAGAGCTAATCAAGCCTATTGTTAGGCGATGGTCCTCTTTTGCATATGACTAACCTGTTTGTCCACCATGTGGAGGCAGTGCTTTTAAGGCTGAGTTCACCTGAAACTCATCAGACTGAAGAAGTCTCTTGGAGGAGAGATGAAACGTTTCACTAAAGAAGAACCCATCCAGAGGACCTACTTTTTTTTTTTATTTTTTCTACCTGGATTACTGAGATGCATCAGGACATGGTTTTTTCTGTATTGTCACCACATGTTGCTGTAAAGCTTAAATAGACTGGCCACCTCTAAAACAAATATGTGCCCACCTCCCCACCCCCATCTCGACCAGACAGGGTTATATCATTATAGCTAGTTTGATTACTAGAACCTCAAACATAAAAAACTACTTCATGAGGTTATATTTTGTTTTTATCAATACAGATTTAGCAGAACACAAGCTTCAAGTTGAGTAGTGAGTGCTTCTGTCAATAATCACAGGTGGTCACTGGTGCCCATGTCCAGCAGTCACTGTGCCAGAGGCGGGTACACTCTGGACAGGTCACAAGTCCATCAGAGGCCCTCATAGAGACAAACAACCATTTTGGTATTTAGGACGAAACCAGAGTGCCAGGAGAAAACCCATGTGTATATGGGGGGAATGTGTACATGAACCATTTTAAATGAGCTTTGACATCTTGTGGAGACAATGATTTATAGAAGTGTTCCTGATTTTTAGACAATTTTTCGCAGACTTCATAATCATTTTTTATACCCAGTACTTTTACTGACCTGCTGCCATATAACTAAATTTGTTGCAAAATGCGCCTCCAGCTCTTTTTTAATCAAACCACTTTTTTTCAGCCTTTCTGTCCCAGCTTTTTAGACATGTGTTGCTGCCATTAACATTGAAAGGACATCTTAAATGGTACAATTTCTTATTTGAAACATTTAATGTTTTAGTTAACATTTGGACTAACAGGTTGTCTCTGGATAAAGGTGACACTCTGACATAACCCTTCTTGAACCTGCACAAATGCCCGC
>NW_013952666.1:27086-30592 GCF_001266775.1 Austrofundulus limnaeus
ATCTTAGAATACGAAAACATTGGTGAATGCCACAAATTCTCCTAAATCACTCGTACGCACAACTTAAGAACAAACCTGTGTGTACGAACGGTTTTTGCATGAGGCCCAATGTTCTGGCATTTTTGACCTCACTCTCCAGATTTTTCCATAGTTCCATAATATTTGACAGCTAATGAGTATTTCTGACAGAGAGCAGGTTTTCTTGTGTTCCAGGATGCAAAAATGGGCAGGGGTTTAAGACTGAGCAGAATCTGTGGGGACTGGGTGAGTTTGCAATAATAGTTGTGATTGTGACTGTGGCTGATATAATTTCCTACTATTTTAGAAAACTGATAAATTCATAAAGGCCTATAATTTGTAAATGTATTTATATTTGTTGTTCTCTAAGCAGGCAATAACTTTTTCTATTTCTTCTTTTCTGCTTGCTTAATCACAAGTATTTGAACCAAAGAAAAGAAAATGCAAAATGTCCAACAACTGAATTAAAAGACATATGTTGACGTCTTAAGTAAGTCTTTAGTGAAAGTTTCTGACATTTTACATGTTCTCAAAGTACAAGACGACAGGGAGTCTCTCATTCATGCTTGAGGATGTGCACACACTCGCCGTTTCTGTCAAGATAACACAACAGGCTCTGACTCATTTCTGTCTAACAATGCCGTCCTGTTACCGTATCACATGTCCTGCAAGGAGACCCGTCTCTGGCAGCTGCTCTGAAATCACCGAACACGAGAGCCAGAGCTTCAATCCAGCTGATTTTTGGAAGCGCCTGCATCGTACATACTGTATCTGATACCTGAGCAGGCCAGGCAGATCAAAGATAACAAAGAGAGCACGTTGGTTTTCTTTCCCCTCATCCAGAAACACTCATCACGCACATTTTTCACTACGATTCTAATCAGTGTACAATCTCAGCATCTTGATGCCTAAAAACATGCAGAACTGCTGAGCTCAGCACTTCTGATAGGAATCTGCAGCTCTCGTGGAAACTTTTAACTTTCACCCCCACTTTGTCAGACGGATGTTCCAAATGCAAGATAAGAAAAAGAAAAGCTCACCTGATGTAAAATCATGACAGTTTAGAAAATAAAAACAACAATAACAGCCCTCCCTGCAGCAAAGGTTTGCATTCCTGTTACACCTTTACAAATCAAAAGTCTTCAGGTTAATACCAGGTGTAAAACAAGAGTAGCAGTGTTTGACACAAGCCCACACAGGAAGAGAAATGTAACATAATTGATGCTGGAAGGCAGGGAGAAAAAAACAAAACAAAGGTAACTACATTTTCTGTGAAAACACAGTGCGAATACAAGGTGCAGAATCACTGGCTAAAATAGTAAAAAGGATAACTTAAAGCTAAAATAAGCAAAATGCTAAGTAAAAGCATCAAAAAGTGGTCTAAAAGTAGCAGAAGACTAGCTAAAACTAACTAAAAAGGCAAAGGAGCAAAACGCTATATAAATGTTAAAAGTAGAAAAGCCTGTAGCTAAAAAGTAAATTAGAAGATGCAAGTAGCAGATCAAATGGCTAGCTAAAAATATCAGAAGGCTAGTTTAAAAAAATCGCAAATTACTAGCTGACGGTAAAAAAAAGATAGAATCTAAAAGTATCAGAATGTTTTAGAGGGTGAGCTTAGAGTAGCAAAAGATTATCTTTAAGCTAAATATATTAAAAGACTAGCTAAAATGATTAAACGGGTAACTGAAAAGCTAAGGGGTCAAAAAATAATCTGAAAGCTATAATTAATAAATGCTAGTTTAGGTTTCAAAAAGCAAGCGAGGACATCAAACTAGCAATATGATTTTTGATTTTTTTGCACGGTTTTAGTCTGCCTGTGTTTAACAATGGCAGTGGAGGAAGTGAATAAGCCAGTCTGTGTTGATAAGGCTTCCAAGTTTAATTAAATGTGTCTGACAGAGCAGCAGCTCTCATTTACAGTCGTCTCATTCGGCTCAGTACTTCTATCCTCTCAGTAGGGGATGGTTGTTAGCACACGCAGTTTCCGGTTAGCTTCTTAGCCTAGCTTCCTTCACAGTCCAGTTGGCTCACTACAACCAGTTGTGATTGTGTAAAACCAGTTCCAATCATTTTAAACTTCAACAGAGGCCACGCCTCCAGCAAGCAATCATTTCTCAATGGCCCAGAGTCCAGACCCTCTGTATGAAGCAAACTGAAGAACAAGTTTTTACCAGACTTGCTGAAAGTAGGAAAAGGATACAAACATAGCAGGTTTCCTAAAGTAGACTGAATGAAAGAATTTCATTGTGTTTATATGGGGAAAATATTTGTACATAAATATAATTCTTTGTAAATGTATATATATATGTTGGAAGAATCAAAAGTCTGAGCTCCCACCTCCTGAATGAGCAGAAGTGAATATGTGTATGAGTAGTGAAACAGCAAAAAAATGTACAGAAAATAAAAACTAGAAAACAAAACTGTGAATGCAGAATCAGTGGCCCCACAAAACCCATTTTTTACAAGTGTTACATTTCCATTTGCGTTCTGCTGGGTTTGTTGGGGCAAAGTCGGGGCTAATTTGCATATATATGTACTGCAAACCGTTTCACTTGAGGGCACTTTTTATTTTTTGTTTGAACAAAGGTGAGCATCACATTTAACACCATAGCACGGTAAAAAAAAGAATAAAATTGGGCCTCTTACTTTATGAGCGTTCAACTCTGACACTTTTACAACGTAATTGAAGGTTGCATTGAGGTATGCTTTGCTTCATCAGCAAATTTCAGTAAATGACTCCATTATTATTGTGTCAGTTTATTCTAGCAAAGAAGAAAATGAATAATCTGATTGTTTTGTTGTGCTGGATAACGTACACTGTACTTCTTTTTAACCTTGATGTTAAAACTCTTTACTTTTTCATGAAACTGTTTTACTTTGTTGTTGTTTCTTTCAACCAAACAACATTATGAATTCTTCGACACCAGGATCTTGTTCTTTGAAAGCTTTCTCTTTAACCCTGAAAAGGATGTAAAAACAAGCCCCTCTATAACTAGCAATTAGCCTGGACTCAAAGAAGACAAAGACCTTTTTATACAAACTCTGCTGTGATAAGGTACTAATTACTTTTAATTATTTGCTTCATAAACAACCAGACTATTGTCTATTTGTTATCCTGGCTGATATTCTACTCTTTCCTTGTCAAGTTTAAAAGAATTTAGTGGAATCGCAAAAGATCAGGGAAGGAGCTAGAAGGGTGGCTGGAACCTGGAAACTGACTGGCCACTCCAGATGTCAGCCTGGTTGATTGAAGAGTCATTGCATGTTGCATTGAAAAATGAGTAGAAGCTAGAAAAGATAGTTGGATTAAACACTACTCCACTTCCAGAAGTTGGCTGTTGTGTGGTCAAACATGGACAGTTTTGAGGAGCAGTTGTTCAAGGCAACCAGAAAGTATGTACAACTAGAGTGCGCAAACCTCTGCCAAGGCCATGTGTTTGTGTGTGTGTGTGTGTGTGTGTGTGTGTGTGTGTGTGTGTGTGTGTGTG
>NW_013952666.1:30652-39659 GCF_001266775.1 Austrofundulus limnaeus
GTGTGTGTGTGTGTGTGTGTGTGTGTGTGTGTGTGTGTGTGTGTGTGTGATTTATGACATTTTTAATCATATGTGTGTTTGTGTACAAGTGCTTTACAGTAGCTACGTTTACATGGACATAAATAATCGGATTAAACGGCCGTTCGGAATAAAAATGCATTATGTAAACAGCCCGTTTGGATTATTCTAATCCGATTGAGTTCGATCCAAATGAATTTTTAATCTGAATGAGAGAGTTATGCCGATTGATAATCGGAATAATGACGTGCATGTAAACACTTAAACGGATCATTTTATTCTGATTGTGGAAAACTGACCTGAGTGCAGAGGACTTTCATTCACCCGGTTCTGCTCTTCCGCACAGAACTTTTCCTCCTCGCTCTCTTAACAGATGAAAAAGGAGGCAAACAGCAGACGTTGCTTTGCAAAAAATAAAAATAAAAAACACGTATTGCTTCATCTGCAGCTCAACCGAGGAGTAACGATGTCTCTATTGTTATTAAAAGCTGACACAGCTCCGTCCTGAGTGCACAGAGGAGCTTTGTTTACGTTTGTAACACCGAAGTAGAGCTGAACGTTTACAACACTGTGCATGTCCGGACTTTTATTCTGAATAAAATTCTGGTGCATGTAAACACTTTTCATGATCGGATTGTGTCCATGTAAACAGTCCATTCGGATTATTTAATCTGAATACATTTCAATCCGATCAATAAATTTTGTGCATGTTTGTGCATGTACATTTTAATGACATTTCCACATTTATTCATGGAGTTTTGTTGTCTTCATTTATCATTTGCTTTTGAACTTGTCCAGTCGCTTTGCTAGAAGTAAATACCTTCAGCATTTCTTCAACTCGCCTTGTCCTAATTTGCATTACTTAAGGTTCATTTATTGACAACTAGTTGTTATTAAGTTAACACTTTATCCAAGATAAGATTCTGAGGGCACATACTCGGCTAATACTGTTCATATTTGAGTAGGGCAGAACTTGTGTTGTGATACCTTGTTGAGTTTTGGACTTTTAAGTTTTTTAAATTTCGACATGTTTTTCTTCATTGATTCTTCTGATGTGTATTGATGTTTCATTTGTCATTTAAGCCTTTTTGCTGTTGAATCTTACATTGATTGAATGTATATGTTTTGGTCGTCATATAACTTGCACTATTTTCCCCTCATTTTTTCATTGTATTTGTTATTGATTTTTGCACTTGTGTTAAGACGTTTGTTAATTATTCCTTTTGATTTGGTTTGAGTCTTATTTACTCAAGAGGAGGGTTTGTTATGGAATATTTATATCTTTTCTACCTTGACACTGTCCAGTAATCATATCTCATGATAACTAGTTTCAGCTGTGTTAATCTAACAGCCTTAGACAAAGACTCCAGAAAATGCATGACCTCTCTTATTTTGATAAGGTGTTTCCGGGCTGACAGCCCTGTCATTGGTTAGATGGTTCACAGTTGGCGAACTGTGATTGGTTGTAAGCATGTCACAGGATGTTATATTATCGGCTGCTCTGCGCTGACGAGCCAGCCACAACTTGACAGACTTCTCTGATTGACTTCTGCTCTGTTGTTGCTCAGATTAAATCATTTGAAGACCATACACGCAGACTTTCTGTGCTTTTATTCCAACGTGTTTCTGCATTCTTGGTAAATCGTGCCACCACACATGTAAACAGTGCTAATGACTAAGCATGTAGTAAATTACATGTAACAGAAGGAGTGGAACAGCATCAGAAAAAAGAAAACATTTAGCCATAAAAAACCCAGAATAAACATAATAGTTTAAGAAAATCTTGGCGTTATCTATGGATAACAGACCTGAACGGGAGGGTGGTGAGTTAGCTAGCTTACCTTTCCGATACAGGTGGGGGGGAAAACCTCCAAAAACGTAAACACAAAATACAAAATTGTTAGGACGCGCAGGCCGATGTATTATGAAAACGGCAAGAATGTAAAAACAATTCGGTCTAAAATTTTATTTCCATGTGCGATTGGTGTTCTACACGGCTTCAGGCAATCCCATTGGATGTCTACAGTCGGGGGTTTGACCCGTCTACGAATGATCCGATGTGATTGGAAGTCTACGGTCAGCTTCCTTGAAGCTGATTGGCTGTTCCTGGGTGCAGATCGTGATCCGGATCATCACCAAAAATTAACGGTGTGTTCTTTTGGCCAATACCTACTTGTGGTGAAAATTTCATGAAAATCCGTCCATAAGTTTTTGCGTAATTTTGTCCACAGACAGACAGACATACGTGAACGAAAACATTACCTCCTTCCTTGGCGGAGGTATCTATATGGCTATACACCTATAAAGATAGTCAAATAGCAAAAAACACCTGGACGAAAAGAGCACATTGTGTATGTAGGAGTCTGTCTACCAAAAAGTGAAGCGCTCTATCTGTGACAGATTTGTTGCCAAACGGCAGACATCGGAGTGGAGACTTCCGTGAGAAAAAATATGTTGTGATAAGTACTATAAGGGGTAGGGGGTTCCCAAAAACTTTGCCCCGTTTGTCTCGCAGACCCAAATGTGTCTGCAAAAACGAATGTCGAGCAACCACATGACCATACGCCAACTGTTCGCCTTTGGATGGAACCTGCTACCAAAATACACAGCTGCAATTTGACTTGAACTGAAAAAACTTTTGTTGCAAATTAGAATCCATTTCGTAAAGAAATTAAAGATTTTATTATTTTGTTATTGCCCGATACATATAAACTTCTGTGATACAGCCACTTTTGTGTTTGCTAAGGTCAGTCATCTGTGATCTTGACTTGAACTGACTGCAAAAGTTATTTAGTCGATGTCCATCCAGTAATTACTTTGTTTCACTGAATTTTGTCTAGTGGCTCATGGGGTGTTTTGCTAACAGACACAAGCATGCAATTATATAATTGCCCACATCTCATTACAGCAAACATTAATAAAGAGATGATGGAAACTATGCAGCTTCAACATGTCATGTGGAGCAAACAGCTTATAAATCAGAATAATGAGATGCTGACGCTGGTTCCTTTGGTATACTGCCATTACAACAAAAGTCTCTGCAGTGACTTTAAATTGTTTTTGACACAGCTCGTTCTATTTTTTTAAAGATTTTTTTTCACTGTAGTTTCTCCCTTGGAAGACCCTAGAAATTGTTTTCAGTCCCACTGTGCAGGCTTGCCATTCAAATGATCTCAGCCTGCCTCCTGGAAGTTAAGAGCTCCTGGGTTTGTTGTAGCCCTCAAAACACTAAAAGGGAAAGACATCACAAAAGTAAATTGGGGAATGATTCATTTGCCTTTTTGAAGCATCTGCACCCCCATTTGAAAACCTCTTTTCAGTTGAAAAGCACTCATGCAAAAGGGTATAGCTGTAAAGGAATGTCACCTGGGGCATGTTTTTTATATACTTTTTGAAACCTAGTCACCCATTTTAGTGCCCCTAGTGTGTCCGCTGGTGTGTATGTCTGATTTATTTGTTAGGGCTTTTTTTTGTAACAAGCCATTGTTTCTCTGAAGTAGTAAAGTAATTCTTGAAAAGTGATTCTTGAAGTGCAAACCCAGTAACACAAATCAAGAGGTTAGTCTCGCCAAGACACATTGACCCCGGTGACCACAGCGGGACTTATTCTGGGAAAGACCCTTTACAGAAGCTTAACCATCACTTACTGCACTGTGCTTTGACCGCCAGTTGGAACGAAACAAAAGGGAAACAGTGTAACCACAGCTCCAAAATGTTCAGGCCCACAACAGGGTCCAAAGGCTCGCAGCAGTAAATTCAAGCGATTCCTCGGAGAGCGCCCTTGAGCCAAATTCATTCCTCGTTTCTTGGGAGATGTTCTGCATACCGATCTAAGAAAACCGCAAATTCTGAGAGAGCGTTTTTCAGATGAGTGATGGCAGAGACGTGCGCCAAAAATCTGTTTTCCAAGAATTGTTTTGCTGCTTTCTGACTTTGTGTTTTAGCAGGTGCCGCAGCAGGGTACCAGAGCATCATGACCTAGCCCCGAGTTTAGCAATACTTCATCCGATTGTTCTTCAATACAAGAGGGGACGATAACAACAACATAATAAAATGGGTCTTGGAATTCCTGAAAAGAGATGGTGCAAATCCAAGACATCTCTCGTACACTCTCTGACAAAACAAAAACAAAAACAAAAAAACATTTATCACTCAAATAGAGCAGTGGAAATAAACAGAAACAGCACATGAGAAAGTGTACGACTACAGTAACAGATGATATACATAACTGGAGAAATTGCATTTCCTGTGAAGATGCTAGTGTGACCGCTTATTACTGAAAACTTTAGCTGAAAGTTTTATAGAAAAATTAGTAATGCCAGTTCCATTTGACAAGTTGAAAGAAGCACAAAAAAGCAAGATCTATAACAGGGGTGTCAAACTCCAGTCCTRGAGGGCCGCTATCCTGCATGTTTTAGAGGTTTTCCAGCTCCAACACACCTGATTCAGTGATTGAATTAACTCTTCAAATTGGGCAGAAGCCTGTTAATCACCCAGCGATCAAAATCAGGTGTGTTGGAGCAAGAAAACCTCTAAAACGTGCAGGATAGCGGCCCTCGAGGACAGGAGTTTGACACCCCTGATCTATAAGAAGAATAGAAGAAAGGAGCAGAATAGTAGCTGAAATGCAGGGGGGAAAAAGCTAAAATTAGCATAAAAATAAGCTAAATGTAGCAGCCAGAAGTTTAAATTAGCACACAGTGAAAGTGTAGTAAGAAGTTTTAAATTAGCAAGAAAAAATGCATAAAAGTATCAAAAGTGATCATTTGATGTAAAATAGTAGCCAAAATGTGCAGTAAAACAACTAAAATGTAGCTAGAAATTCTTTAATTAGCACAAGGAAGCATAAGGAGCACAATTTTGCTGAACCTAGCAGAAATAAGTTGTAATAGCTGCAAAAAATGTGTGTTTAGCTTAAAACAGTTAACTTGACCTAATAACAGCTAAACATTAGCTAAAACTGCAGCAAATATTTGAAGCAGAAATCAATGGCAATAAGCAGAAATAGCTCACATTAGCAGAAAGAAGCTAAAATTAGCAAAGAAGTAGCTTAAATTAGCACAAGAAATTTAAAAAGAGCAGAACCAGAAGAAAAGGTGTTCTGTAAAGATTTAGAAACATGTAGAAAGATTTTAAGGATGTTGAAAACAGCTCTATTCATTTTCAAAGGGAAAAACTTGGCTGAAAAAGTAAAACAGCTAAAAATGTGTAAATAACTGAAATGTCTAAAGTCACAGCCGGAATGTTCTGAAGGAGCTGAACATTTAAAACTGCTGAAAGAGATACGTGCCAATTAATGTCTGGAAGACAAAATGATCTCAGTGGACACGATAAAGTTGAATCTGTGGGCACACTGCTAATCCAGTGACATGTTGCACCAAGCTGGACACAAGTGGTGATTCAGAGAAGACGCTTATAGTCATTATATATCCTCTCTTGTGGCAAGTTAGTTGTTGTAGCTGACCCTTGAGATGTGGCAGATCAGCACTGGGTTGGAGTTGACATTCAAGGACGTCAGCATGACGCAGACAGTCCATAAAGGCAATCTGTGTGGGAATGGGTGTTGCTGAAAGACTGGACGAGGGTCTCAGGAGGGCTAAAACATGCAGACACAGGATGTCCCTGATGTAGTGCTGTGCTAACAGGGTCCCCTGAATCATTACCAGAGGTCAACGAAATTTGGACCCGATACATGTCAACCCCTTTGGACCTTCTGGGGTGGTGGGTGGCGTTTGTAGAGACACACACACACCTGCGCAGGCCAGGTGTGTGTGTGTGTGGGGGGGGGGGGGGGGGGACATCAAGAAGCAGGTAAAGAGAAAGCGCTTAACATTTCCTTACAGGCTGGCTCAGAGACATAAAATTAATTTGAAAATGAGTTTTTGAAAAGATGTGAGATTTTCTCTATATGTCTGCATACATGCAAAATGGTAAAAAAAATCCATGTAATTTACAGATAATCTGTATGACTTGACATGTATGGGACCCTGTGGCACCCCCCCCATACATGTCAATACGTGATAAGAACTGGAGATCAGACTAAGTTTGCAGAAGACAAGTCGATTCTCTTCTAAAATTCTTTATTGAAAAATTTGAACCCCAATCCAGCTCACAGCCAATCAGCCAGACTGAGCCTGTGAGTTTGAGGCCTTGAGTCTTATCAGAAATCAAAACAATAAACAACCTCACAGCAGTCGCAGCTGCTGTTCAGGTGACTCTAAAAAGAATAATGAATAATGATGAATCACCCCCGTAAAGTCACATGTACACACAGTATGCCTAACTTCCTGGTAATTGTCTTTCACATCAGACAGTGGAAGGTAAAACAAGCTTTGTTTATGCAGAAAGAAGAGCCTCATATTGGTAAGACATATTGACTTTGTTTAAAGCATATGACTGAAAATACAAGGATCTTAAATTCAGTTCATAAAACACAAAATTTCCTTCAGGGTGTTTGCTTGTATCCTTCAGAAATCTGTATATTTCACAAAAAAAAATCTGGTAAACACCAGCCCCTTGTTCTTCGCTTTGCTTCGTACGGAGGCTCTGGACTCTCGGCTATTGAGAAGTGATTTGCTTCCTGGAGGCGTGGCCTCTGATGAAGTTTAAAACGATCGGATCTGATCGCTATCGGTTGGCCGCGACGTGTGCAGTGTGACAGCTCCACTGCGAAGGAGGCTAAGCTAAGAAGCTAACCAGAAATTGCGTGTGCTGTAAACAACCCTACTGAGAGGAGAGAAGTACCGAGCCGAACGAGACGACTGTAAATGAGAGCTGCTGCTTTGTCAGACAAATATATTTTAATTTGGAAGCCTTATCAACACAGACTGGCTTCATTCACTTCCTCCACTGCCATATGCTAAACTACAAGCAGAGAATGTGCAGAAAATCGCCATTGTTGTTCAAAACTCCTCCTTCTGATTGGCTCAGGTAAAATTCTACTGAAGAAATCCTTGTTATGGGTGAAATAATGAAACAAGAATTGAGCAGAACTGTGTAGGAAGGCAAGGGCCAGGGTACGAAAGTACTCTCACAACAACAGGCAAAGGGTAAAGGCAATGTGTTAGAGCATGTGTCAAACTCAAGGGAGGGTGACTCCCATCTGGCCCACCAGGAGGGGTACACCCCCCCCACCCTCAAAAAAATTTTTTTTTACTCAGTATGAAAATTGTTTCTTTTATCAGTGGTAAACTTTAAATTTATGATTAAATGCTAAAAACTAAACAAACTTAAAAGGTGAAAGATAATAATAAATGTCCTGCCCCTGAGCTGCTTTAAGTAACTGAGCAATTTAGTTGGATAGCACAGTACTAATGTCTGAAAATAAGCTGCTTTAAAGTCACCATCGATAGTAAACTACATCTCCCATAATGCATGTTGATCAACCACGGGAATTCCCTGTCAGAAAGTGGGAGGGTTCAGAATTCAAGATGGCAGCTCCTCACTAGAAACTCATCAGTGAGTAAAACTCTATTAGTTTTACTTTTAATAGAATTTCTGTATTATTTATTTCAGATTTAGTCAGTCGTGCACTTAGTTTTGGTTTAAAAGAGGACATGTTAAAACACCGTTTATTAAAAGTTAAATGTGAAACGTTAAACTTAACTACAACTGACCCTTCGAGGGCCACCATAACGCTCATGTGGCCCTCGGTGAAGATGAGTTTGACACGCCTGTGTTAGAGGGTGATAGATAATGACGTCTGCGGTGGAGCTTCGATCGGATGGAAGGTACATCTGCAGCAGAGAAGGTATAGTCTAGTTGAGGGAGGAGGAGGTGAACTCATTTCCTTCAGGTTTTGAGAAATAAAATAAATTCAAATCTGGGCTTTTGAAAAACATCAGAGATTTTCTTGATACCCCTGTATAAAAAAGTGGGGACAAATTTGTGTAATTTTGAAGCAATCTGTACAACTTGACATGTGCTCCCCACACCATAATGCCTATGGGGTGATTACCTGTGGTCTGCCTGATGTTTTACAGAAACCAGTACCTGTATTTGAATCACAGACAAAAATGTCACAGGGTTTGTAGTTCCTTCCTTCCTGTGATTTGTCTTGGGTGACAGAAACCTTCCCGATTTCCCTCATGAGCCATCTGGCCTCATGCAAACCCACATTTGGACAACTATCCTTCCCTGACAAGTGCTGCTACAGCCGCCAAATGCATCAGCAAGACCTCTTCTGTTTGCTGACCACACAAATGGCCAAACAGAATTCCAGCCAATCATCTACAGTTACCTGTTGTCTCTCTTCCTTCACCTTAGCTCTGCCGTTTAGTAAAAGTCATCACTGCGTCTTCAGTTATACTTCTGTTTGCAAATCCCAGCACCACGTTGATTTGCGGTTTCCATTCCCCAAACATGCAGAAACCGATGTGCAATTTGGTGTTTGTGACTGCCGTTCCAGTGTCATGGAATAAAAACCACACTGTCATTGTACGACGTTTGTGAATCAGGCAACCCACAAGCAAAAAGGAGAAACTATTTGGATTGCCGTACATCTTCGCTGCTTCTATCTCTGAAGCCAGTACCACCGCTGATGTGATAATGTTGTGCTTCACTTCTCAATTATACAATCCTGGCAGTGTGGTCATGACCCTGAGGTCTTTTTCTGCCTGGGGAATTTCCCTTAATGGAGTTTGAGCTTCTGTAGGTGGAACTAAGCTTAATCACTGCTTACGGGATTTACCCAGTTCTTCATCCATTAACTCAAAACAAGCACTGCTGCTGATGTTAAAGCATGAAAAAACTGACACTGCAAGGGATTTGTTTTCATAAGGAATAGACTGTAGAGAAAGAAAATGTTCATATATCAAAGTCTGACACATCTGAAGTGATGAAATCTTTATTTACTTTTTAGTTTTTGCTTTACTTGGACATGTAATGACTCTATTGGTTCTAAAAATCAAGTGCTTAATTTATTCTGGGAATTGACTCAGTCTTCACAGGAGCGTGTGTGTGTGTGTGTGTGTGTGTGTGTGTGTGTGTG
>NW_013952666.1:43443-44831 GCF_001266775.1 Austrofundulus limnaeus
ACATACATACATACATACATACATACATACATACATACATGGTATGGAAATGTTGTGAAGAAATGATATTATAGATATATTAAATAGCTTGTTAGCCAAACTCAGCTGGGAGAAATCAAAGGTTGGGAACTGTTCAGATGGACATTTAATAGCTAACAGCAGAACAAGGTCAAAAACATAGTGGATTGCTGCCATCTCAAAATGTCTTCAGTTACAAATATTTCCTTTAAGTTATTGCTGCTGTTAATTTCACAATACACTCGTAATCCTGCGGAAATATTATGGAATTATGACCAGAAACGTTACATGCTAAAGCTAAAGTCTTATAACTTACATATCAAAGCGTGTGGCCTGTTTAGGAATAGTGTGTTATGCAGAGACAAGTGAGAAAATCCAGCCTTGTAGAGTATAAATGTCTTTCACAGTTTAAATGAGTTGGACTGATCTAGCGTTTTGATATTTTTTACATTTTACAACATCACATTATATTGTATGATTTTTACATGAAATGTTCAACTGACAGTTTATATAAAACAAACTTTTGAAGTGGATAAAATGCAACTTTTTTGCAAACAAACTTCTCACTCCTACAAATCTTTTTAGTACATACACAAACTGTACATCAGAATGTGGGGACTTTGTCTTCTTTCACCCAAGGTGTGTTGTGCTGTTACACAACTTGGTTTTTCTCTATAGGGTCACTTTTTAGTTTGCATTTTTGTCTGCCTCTCATGAACTTGACAGTCAGGGCGTGATAAACACAAGTGTGAGGTAAGTGACTAAACAAGCCACCGGCAGCAGCTGCATTCAGTATTTCTTCAGGTGATGACTTTTGAGTGATTATCCTAGTTATCTTATATTTTTGTTTATATTTGTCTGGAGTCAAACTGATGGATATTTTGACCACCCCGGAGGTTTAATCTTTCCCCCGATTCAGATTGTTTGATCACAAAGTTAAAAACACTTCCATCTCCTGAAAAGATCTTCCCGCTCCAGCGGTATCCTGTTCACAAGAATTATTTCATTGTCTGCAATACTTTTTTTTTTCTTCGCTGTCTCTTTTCTTGTAATGCAGCACATTTGGCCTGAGATCTAGGGGAATGAGAGAAATACGACACTCGGGCAACGTTTCCCATAGATTGTATCGCTTCTCTGAACCTTTTTTCCCCCTTTCTGCTGAGGTTGCTTCTTTGCTCTCCCTTTGATAGTTTACTCCACTCAGACATGATTGAAGTTGACTCGAGCTTCATTTCTCTCACCAAGCAAGTTGGCGTCGCCTGACAGATAACAAAGTAGGTCAGGAAATGAAAGCCAAACCAGAGACAGAAGACGATGAACAATGGCGGAGAAAGAGAAGAGAATCAAAGATGATGGGATGGGATGGCGGG
>NW_013952666.1:44956-52727 GCF_001266775.1 Austrofundulus limnaeus
TATTATTGGTGATATAATTTCTGAGAAAAGAGATTCCCCTTAAATTTTCTGTCGTAGTTAAAAACTTACTTTTTTTATAGTATAGAGACCACAACACTATAATTTTTGAAAACCCAGAAACCCACATTGAGACTTCTAAACCAGTCATTTAAAATACAACACATGCATACATTTTTCTCTACCGCACACATTTATTTATGTGCCATAAGAGTTGGCCGTAAACCAGCTCTGCAGGGTGTGCAAGCATGAGCAGCATGACATCATTTGACTGCTAAATGTGTGTCTTAATTCAAACTACCTCTCTATTCCTGGCTGCGAACCAACAGTCGATGTCCTTGGTTTATGACGCATTCCCTCAGTGGTACCTTAAAGGAAGCTGATGACAAAATCAGACACATTACTGGACTGTTTCCTGTGGGGGAGTTATTCTGTCAGGCAGGTCAACAGTAATGGTGAAGTTAAGTTTTCAGAAGCAGTCAGACAGGTGTTCTTCTTTTCCCTTAGGGGTTATGCTTTGCAGGGATTGCCTTCCAATAATGGTGGACATGGTTCCACTAATCAGCTAACAGCAAAACAAAGTTTTCATTTAGCTGACAAGCTTTTTCACTAACTTTGAAAACCATTAGCAGGACTACTTAGCTTCTGCTAAAATAGCTTTGGCCAACTTTAAACCTGCTAAATTGTATTATTATTTTTATTTTTTACAGAACTTTATTGCAAAGAAAACCCTTAACAAAAAGTAGTATTTTTGAAGTTCATTTTAATAAGTATTTTTGAACGTAAGCTTAAATAAATCAACCATGCACTAAATGTACTAGAAAGTATACTGATTTAATACGTATTCGGACTAAATTGGGTCAGTTTTTTAGTTTATAAAAAGTATACTGTTATAAGGTCTTTTTGAGTTTAAAAAATTATACATTTAAGTACACTCATTTACTTCATGTATAGTACTTGTGGTTCACATTTTAGCTTGTTGAATTATATTTAAAGTATATTTAAACTAGAAGCACTCAGAGAGTGCAAACCTCTGCCAAGACCAATTTCCCCCATCCTGTAAGAGTTAATGACCAAAAGCAGAGATAGAAACACATTTGGCAAATAAGTTCTGACATCGTAAACATTTAAGTAGGCAGTATGCACGGGATTTCTCCCCGGTGGAGTCCAATGTGGAAAAAAAAAAGTCAGACTCGTCACCCAACGTTATTCATCGTCAAACTGGTGTGGGATTAAGCTCCTAAGTTTTCATCAGTCACATTTCACCATGTAAAACGTCTGTTTTATCCCCTTGTATGAGTTTGGAATGGTTTGACTCTCTTTATAAAATGCTTCCTGGCTCCCCGTCTCCAAGCTCTCTGTTTACAAGTCTAGTAGCGAGAAACTGTTTTGATTGGTTGTTTCGGAAATGTGGTGTGTTTGAGGAAATGGGAAAAATAGGTTTCATGGTGCATTCACGCATTTCCTGGTCACAAAACGTTCTGTACATGCGCATATTGTGGCAAAAATTATTCAACATTAAATCTGGTTTTAACATTACTTTTATAAAGTTTGAAGTCCGTGCTGTCCAATCCAGCTCACTGTTTTTTACAGYAGCCCTGTGAAAGCATCACAGCTTTGCCGTTCTCAGAGTGTTAAAAGAAAAAAAATTCACGTATCCGCATCGTGATCCGGAACATCACCAAAATTTATTAGTGTGTTCCTTGGCCCAGTATCCACATGTGGTAAAAATGTCATGACAATCAGTCCACAAGTTTTTGAGTAATGTTGTCCACAGACAGACAGACAGACAGACAGACAGACAGACAGACAGACAGACAGACAGACAGACAGACAGACAGACAGACAGACACGACCGAAAACATTATCTTGCCCTTGGCGGAGGTAATACATATACAACACACTGTACTGTGTTTAAAAGATCACAAGACAGAATCATAAAAACAACTTTGATATAAGTAAATAACACTTACAAGAGAGCATAAGTTTAAATCTTAGTATAAATGTTCTTAGTCTTCAAATTCTCTTTATACTTTTCAGTATGAGGCCAAGTATACTTCACTATGCTATTCTTAAGTATATCAAATATAGTTTATAATAGATCAACTTCAGTTACACTGCTTCATTTTAGTGTAAAATATGAATACTTGTAGTACACTTAAATATACTACTTTTTGCTAAGGGAAGAACATACAAAATGACTTTACCCAAAGTCTTGGATGTCACCACATCATCACCAGGTTTGTGTCAGCCCAGATTTACACCGCGTCCACTTCACCATGGCACAAACAGTAAGAACCAACTGTTTACAGTCAGTGAGAGCATTGACATTACTGCCTCAGGAATATGAACAAGCACAACTATTATTTTCAAAATATTTCACTAAAGACAGATTACATTATCTCAAAGTCCTAGCTATATTAATATGAGTATATTAATACAAATATGCTGTCAAAATTTATCACAAATGGCTATCCAGTTTTTATTTTGTTATTATATGAATTTTACAAATATGGGCATACAGAAAACAACCTCCTAGCCAATACAAAAATGTCTCATACTCAAGTCAGTTCTGCAAATATTGTACTCAGATTTGGTGTGGAGGTAGTTGTTAGTTACCCCCGACACATCCTCTGAGCACTAACATTTTGTGGGTCATCTTTCCTTAAACCTTTGGCATGCAAAGTGACAAGTGATATATGTTGCATCAGGGAAATGTAGGGTTATTTTTGCCTCTCAAGATGCTGATTTCATAAAAACAAACAAAACAAAAAAACAGCATCTTGTTTTCTTGTCAACAAGTGAGGCTTCAAAATTAACATAATAGCTTTACATTTTTTTTTTTTTTTTTTTTTTTTGTAAAATGACTAATTAGACCTCCCCAGATGTGATATATTGGACTTGGACCCATCCCATCTCAGCAGGTGCAGCAAAGCTAACAAGAAACACAAGATGTCAAACCAGAACCGCCTGTGCGTGCCTGAACAGAACCTGAAGGAGCTCGGATCAGCCACAGAGAGGGGAAACACCTGAGTGGGTGAACCCAGGAGGTTGTGTGGGGCCTTTGGCACTGGGTCAGCTGTTGTCTGACACCTGAACTCAGCTGGAAAGAAATGAGCTCTGTTTGACGGAGTACAGATTCACTCACTCTGGACTATGACTGGATTAAAGCTTAAACAGCCCCACAAGTAAGACTGAACTCTCATTTTTACTTTACAAGAAACCTACGTTTTCCTCAGCGCTTCCTCAGACCCTCTGTGAGCTTCATCTGACTCAGATTTGACACCAGCTGACTCAGACTTAGCACATGTAGATTATCACCAACCCAGATGCTGCACCAGTGGGGCTGTGGATCCTGGCTGAGCCCACAGAGAGCCCTCGCTTAGGGGGTGCATGACTAACAAAGAACATTAATGTTGCAAATATGTGTTGTGGTTTTAAATCATCCATTTATTAATCAAACATGAGCAGGGGAATCTCTGACTGGTTAGATCAGATGGGTCTTGAAGGTCTGTTTTTTTTTTCAACAAACCACATATTTTGTACTAATTTAACCACTCATGTATGGTTCAATCACAAATAATGACTTTTAGCATTTGTATCTTTTAGTCATTTAATCACATAACTTTATTTAAAACAATTTTCCCAATAGAATAACATGGAAATTTGGATTTTATAGTATTTTTCTAAAATCTACTTCAGTATATTTACTCTTTTCTTGACTATTTTGCTCTTTTTGCTTTTGGCTAATGTTTTGCTAATTGTAGATTTTAGCAATGGTTTCACTAACTTAATCTTTTAGCCTCTATGTTTCTCCTTTTAAGCTTTTAATTACAGTTTTGCTAATCAAAGGTTTTATTTCTATTTTTTCTAAAATTATCTTGTCGGTTTTAACTTTTAGCTGTGGTTTTGCCAACTTCACTTTTTAAGCTTTGCTAAGTGAAGCTGTCAGCTTCGTTTTTGCTCATCGTGTTTTATTCAATTGAATCACTTTTAGCTAAGATTTTGTTTATTTTATTTATTTTGTTTCATTTCATTTATTATTTATTTGAATAGGGACGTGTCAAGTATTAACAATACTATACAATTCCAACATTTATAGCCAGAGCTAATTTACAATGTCCATCCCTAGAAGGACTCGAGCTAAAAACATTAGCTACAGTTTAGATTTGCTTTTATGCATTTTAACCAAGGTTTTGCTAATTTCAGTTAACACAAGTTTTCTTATTTTAGATTTAAGCTAAGGTTTTGTCCATTTTTGTTTTATACAGTTTAGCTAATTTTAGTTTTAGTTACAACTTTGCTAAGTTGTTTTGCGCATTTTAGCTTTTAGCTATAGTTTTGCTAATTTATACAATCTGACTTATTTTAAATGTTACTGTTTTGCAAATTTGAGATTTTAGTTACTATTTTAATAAATGTTTTTGCTCATTTTAGCTTTTATCTATAGTTTTGCTTATTTAAAATGTTAGCCAAGGTTTTGCTCAATTTAGGTTTTAGCTAAAGTTTTACTAATTTTAGCCTTTGTCTGCTCGATCTAATCTTGACAGTTCAGTAGACGATTCGTTCTTCAACACATTTCAGGAAAGTTTTTCAGCACTACCCATTTTCAGAAGTTCACTTGTGCCTTAAATTATATATTGTACTTCTTGTTTTTGTGTTTTTGCCATGATTTTTTTATTTAGCTTTAACAGAATATCAGTAATTTATTTCTCCTATACTTCCTGTTTAGTTTTTTAGCATTCATTTTATTTATACACCATCTTTAACTCCCATATCTTGTTTCTTCCTTTTTTAATTTTTTTTTCATTCATAAAGCTCTTTTATAATCTTAGTTTGGGTACAAGTTTATATAAATAAATGTTAAATTGCCCTTCTCTGTCCTATGTATCATTATGAAGCTTTGAAATGAAACGTGCACATCCATGCATGTCAACCCTTTTCAACATTTAACTTTTATACTGATCTTCAAATATTCGGAAAGTTCACAAAATAATTTAGAGTATTTTCAAACTGGCAGAGCGGGTTGGAGGATGTTGGGGGCAAACTTAGCATTTCCTTTAATAGTAATAGTAAGTAATATAAATTTGAAGTTGACTTAAAAAATGTTTTTCTATATACACGTCTGTTTACATAGTATTGCATTTTACTTTTACTTTTATTATTTGATCAAGTTTTACAGTGTTAAAAATAGTTTGACTTTACTTGTCTGAACTGGTATTTTGATAACCTTTGCAGTTTTTACACAATCACATTGTAAGTTTTAGGATTTTTTTCACAAACTGAACTGACAGTAGACCATGTGTCGAACATTTGCACTGCCTAAATTGTTTAAAATCTTTTGCAAACAGACCTGTCTTAGTACCATATGTCTTTTTAGTACATACACAAATTATACATCAAAACATAGACACTGTCTTCTGCCAAGTGAATGGATTTCTCTCAAATTCTAATGCATAAAGTGCCTCTAGTTTCCCAAACAATAACAATTTGTTTGAGGCTTATTTTCAGTCAGCATTTCTGTCTGCTACATTAACTTGGTAATCAGGGAGAGGGACAGGTGTGTGGTTACCATGACTATAAAGAGCCAATGGCAGCAGCTTTAAAGGGATCCATGATTAGTTGTTACATTAGACTTTATTTGATAAACATGTATTTTCATTGCAAAATAAAGACTGTAAAAATACTGTAGGATGTTTAGTTTTTATCATTTTAAACTGAAAGTTTAAAAATATATTACACAGACATTTTATTTACACACAAAGCATTCTGGGTAAATGATGACGTGGATAGGTCCTCGGTGTGAGTGAGCTATATCCACCCTGAAGGTTAATCTTGGATAGATGGAGGACCTCAGTTTAGCTTGTTTGTCGCGCTAGCACCGAGCTAATACATATAAGGCAATATAGTGTCAGCGCTAGCATGAAGGCTAACAGGTTAAGCTGAGGTTCTTCTTCCATGAAGCAGCTCTGTTGTCCTCCATCTATATTTTCAGTTACAGGCTGAGTCATTTCTACCTTCTCCTCTCTGTCAACGCTCTCTGGTTTCATTTAAAAGAGTCGATCATCAGATATTGTCCAAGATTAACCTTCAGGGTGGATATAGCTCGCTCACACCGAGGACCTATCCACGTCATCATTTACCCAGAATGCTTTGTGTTTAAATAAAATGGTTCCGTCCGTGTTAAAATATATTTTTGAAAATTTACAAAACTAAAGATCCTACATTATTTTTACAGTCTTTCTTTTACAGTTAAAATAAATGTTTATCAAATAAAGTCTAATGTTACAACTAATCAGGGATCCCTTTAAGAATTCTTTTGATCTTGGTTCTCGTTTCACTTCTACGTTTTTTTTTATTTTTTTTTATTTTAGTTTAGTTATTACAAAGTCCTGTTGAAATTTTGGGCAGTGGCTGTATTAACGTCAAAATGCCTTCAGAAGTTTTCTTGTTTGGTATTTATTGTCCTTGTGTGTTTTTTCTGTTTTTTCCTTCCTCTTAGCGTACCTGCGTTCCTGCAGTTTTGCTCCCATTTAACCATAGTAAATCCTTTTTTGTTCCTCTTTGGACACTTTGTTGAACATTTCCTTGGACATGTCTCTCAGATACTCAAATTAAAGCTCTTTATTTATTATTGTTATTCTTTGCCTCCTGTTCGGCTCCTGCAGGTAACAACAGATGTGAAACGGTTAAGATGGTCGACACCAAGGCCGACCTTTTCGTTATTCGTGACGTTGCGAGCCACCCGATACGGTGCAAAGGTCAAGACTGAAGGTCGAATGATCTGAGAAGAATTTGCCGGCGAAGTTTCAAAGAAGGGGTGGGGGGTGGGGGAGGGGGTTCTACAGGGAGAAAGAGGAAGTGAAACTTGACACAGCGACAGAATAAAAGCTTTAATCAGAGGGAAGGTTTAAAAGGTCAGTTTCAGTTCGTCTGAGGCTGCTTTATTTACAGCACCGTAGGAACGAGATGCAAACAAGGAGGCAAATAAAGTTTAATAATTAGGAAACAACAAGAGAAGGAACATGACCTGGGTCAAAAGCAATAAAATAATTCATCCTGGTCCCTAGATGGTTTTGCTAACGTGCTCATCTGAAATCCTCATGCTTGTATTACAATCTGCCAAAACATCAAGTGAGTTATGAGCTCTCCGCTGACCGCTCGTCTCACCGGACCCTCGCTGAGTCGTAAAACAAGGTCACACGGAGTGCGTGTTTGCGAGCCCAATCTGGAACTTTGTGCACATCTTTGGAGGATTCATTTGTTATGCTTAAGACGGAATGTCTCGAATGTTTAAAGCTGGAATACTTTGGCAGAACAGGCAGAGTAAGCGGTATCTGAGGGGAATTATAAAGGCTTTGCTCCTTTCCATTGCAGGAACCCGCCCTCTGCTCTGGAACATGCTGAGCATTTTTTAAGTTAAACTTCACCAAACAGTTTCTGACAAGACGTACGAGGGTGTCTGCTTCAGTCGGGGTTTCTGGTGGATCCAAATGGCAGCTGCTCTGGGGAAAGCCATGATTGTGTATCATGTATCTTTTCCCTCCACAAAGGTCAGATTGAACAAGGATTTTGATTAGGATCAGAATCTGTTCCAAGCTCCATGTGTTTAAATCATGAAATCGTTAGACAGAGGCAACAAACGGCTGTAAAGGTAAGCTGTAAAAAATATACAGCTGGAGAAACTATGGGCCTCATGCAAGAACATGTTCGTATTCTTCTCCTAAATTTCTCTTACTTTTGTTCGTACAAAGGGTTCGTACGAACATGTCAC
>NW_013952666.1:53602-56762 GCF_001266775.1 Austrofundulus limnaeus
GAAAAAAATCTTAGAATATGAAAACATTGGTGAATGTCACAAATTCTCCTAAATCACTCGTACGCACAACTTAAGAACAAATCTGTGCGTACGAACGGTTCTTGCATGAGGCCCATTGTACATCAAATTTAGTAAACTGGCAACAGGTCAGTAGGACTGGTTATTAGAATTATGACCGAAAATTAAGAAGACTTTGAGGATCCTATCATCTACAGTTTCAAGAATCAGCTGCGCCTGGTTCCACTAACTAACAACTAACACCAAAAGGTTTGTATCAGCTCCACCAGTCTTCAGCTGGAAGGAGACAGTGGCTGTGTCTCAATTCATGCTGGGCCACATCCTCGCTGGGCCGGGTAGGCTGCTCAAAACTGCTGTGAAATGAGACGATCTACCCTTTGTTTGACGTCGACATCACGTGAGTTTACGTGACCTCGTGTTACCCCGTTACCATAGTTATCCGTTTCATGTCAGACTTAAAATGGGTTGGAACATGTATTTACACGTCTTTTAACTGGAAACATAACTTCACAGTTAAAATGTTACATGTAAAAAAATTAAAATAAAAATACATTAATAATTCGAGTTTAGCTCCAGTATCTACGATGGAGTATTAGGACCACACAAGATATTTTTTTTTACTATTACGACTGTAAAGTCATTTTATTAGAATAAAATAGAATTACATGACGTGCCCATTTTCCATCCCTCATTTCCTCTGTATTTTCCTCACACCTGCTGTGTACAGCCATGTGTCTGTGTTTATAAAGTAGTCTGTGATGACTTGGGTCACTGTAATTTCATTCAAATTATAGCTACGTGACAACTAAATCTGTCAATGTATCCATTAATTACAACACGGCTTCAGTTTATAGTCGTTTGTACAATTTCCAAGTCCTGCTACTGATAATTTAATGCGAATGTGCTAAAAGATTTACTTGTAACTCGTAACTTGTAGTTGCATTTTTTTAATTAACATCTTATTGCAGCGTAAATTTCATCAGCTAAGTTGCTAAACTTACTTTTAAAAACAAATTATCTGATCCATGGTGAATTTCCAAACTACGCCGGTTTGTTAAAAAAAATAAAAACTCCATCGTCTTCATTTCTCTGTTTATTTTGCTGCCCGCACATTGAATCCTGAGATTTCCTCGGCCGGTGAGGATACACTGATGCATCCTTGGATTTTGAGAGTTTGTCGGCCGCATTCCTCAGCCACATGATGCAAGTAGGGGTCTCTGCGGACGAGTGGGCGTGTCACAAGGAAAGGCGATTCTAAAGTGACACAACTGATTTGACGGACTTTGTTAAAGGGACACACCTGACTGGACAAACAAAAAAGGGGCGATACCGTARYGCACCACCTSATTGGACAAGAACAAAAGMMGCYTTACTGTACYGCACCATTTTTTCTGGAGABCCCWACTTGGGTCACATTTCTCCTGGTTAACCTTAGTGTTGGGGTCAGGGTCAGGCTGTAAAGAGTTTAAGCAGGATCTAAGGAGACCGTCATGTAGGCCTCGTAGCCCACAGTGTTTATGCTTTAGACACACCCACCCTTGTGACACGCCCACTTTGATTCCGCACATAACCACTTCTCGCATGATGAGGAGCCTTCGAATTAGGACAGTCCTCCGTGTGGGGGGGAGTGAGGTATGAGGCCGACAAATGCGCACTCATGAGGACCCACCCCCCTGGACACAGCCAATGATTGAGTGACAGTCATCTCAGTGGTTAGCTACTGTATATGTTGTAACTATCAAACTTTTCTAAGCATTTACCACTGCAGAAAATAATTGTTCAACAACAATTTTCATTACTCATCCTAACAGATAGCCCAGCTGCTAGAGCTCTCCGAGGGCCACACTTTTTACGTCATTACTGACTTAGGAGTGTACAGAAGATGTCAACCAACAATACAGAGATAGCAGTGTTACTGTTGAATGGGTACCAGGACATATTGGCATTAATGGTAATGAGAGACCTGACTACCTTTCAAAAGTCAGGACCAGAGCCTGTTGTAGGTACCTCAACAACAGTCTGTAGGACTGCCCTACAGGCCTGGATTAGACATCAGCACTCAATCCACTGTAGTGAACTGATGGACTGTAGACAGACACGGGAACTGATAAATGCCCCAAATCTAAGGTTGGAGAAAGCTCTCATCTCCCTGACAAGGAAAACTCTAAGTACACTGGTTGGAGTCCTAACTGGGCATAACCTACTCAACCACCACAAAATGATGATGGGACTCCATGACAATGGTCTGTGCGATGCCTGTGGCATTGAATTAGAGACCTCTTTGCACTACTTAGGACACTTCCTGGCTCTGAGCAGCCAAAGGAAAAATAACTCCTGTGGATCCTGAGTAGCTTGGAACACTGAGTGTTTCTAACCTTGTGTCCTTCTTCCGAGAGACCTAAGGTTTGACGAAAGCTCAGTGTCTTTTTGGGGAGAATAATGGGCCCTCTTACCAGGTCCTCGCTCATATGGGTTCTTTATCCATCCCCACTCCCCATAACCATAGATGTTCTATATAAATGCTATATATTGTCATCATTTTCTGTTCATACAATGACAAAATGTGTCTTCTGCATTTAAACCATCTCACATGAGATATACCCAAGTGGGTGAGTATGGGGGCAGTGATATAAGCACCTGGGAAACATCTAGGAAAATGTCTTGCTCTGTGGCAATTCAGCCAATCTAAACCAGTTGCTTATGCAGGTAGACACACAGAGATAAAATAAAGACAGTTGAAATAAAACGGTTTTTCAGTCAACAAACACTTTGACTATAAAATCATTAAACAAATCAAAAAGCTTTTTGAAAAGGCATAACCATATATGATAGCTATGCTAAAACTTTATTTACCAGAAGCAAATTGGTAGCAGTTAGTGAAAAAGTTAACCTGCTAAATGAAAACATTTGGTTGGTTAGTGGAACCACGACTGTATTTTGTAAATGCCATGTTTTTCTAAAACAGGTTGTAACTGTGTCAAAACAACTTTTTTCAGAAATTTGCCTCTTTGACGGTACACTGAAAAAAAAGGATTTTTGGGTGTAGTAACATTTGTTTAATTATTCTTTTAAATTTTACAAAAATATCAAAATTTCTAAACTACTAGAATTTACTAAATAAACAACACACAATATATTATAC
>NW_013952666.1:57582-57971 GCF_001266775.1 Austrofundulus limnaeus
GGTGGTGAAGTCTTGAACTACAACAAGAGCTACACCTCCCTCTGTAGCTGTGAGGTGTCATGCTACAATACTGTGCTTGACGCAACTGCACTGTTATAAAGAACTTGTAAGATTTACAAGAAAAAATCCTCGTAACAATTTGTGCTAACTTTTGTTAAGTAAATTTAAATGCTACAAATTCATGTAATATTTACTCATAAAAGTATTTACTCGTAAAAGTTATTAAGAATATAGTTAAAGGTTTGTGAATAAATCAGGTAAATTTTACTTAATTTGATCAATTAAATCTCGTAACATATACTTGATCAAATTAAGTAAAAATTACCTGATTTATTCAAAAATCTTTAACTACTTTCTCTCTCCAAGTTGCCACAATAACAGTGCACTTG
>NW_013952666.1:59269-60734 GCF_001266775.1 Austrofundulus limnaeus
CCCCCCCCCAGAACGGTGTCTGACATGCCCATCGTTACAGGCTTCGCCTCTGGCACTTTCTCTCTTCTTCTTTTTTTAAAGCCGCAGATGAAACATCCAGCTCTCAGTCTGCGCGGAGCACAGCTGCGGACATTTCTGGAGAAGGTCGCGCTACTTCTGGACTTGGGTTTTTGTAAATTACTTTGAGATCCACCTGTGGATGTTTGAAACCCCTTTTTTTAAAGAGTTGATTAGCTGCGGGGAGGTTTTACTTTATTTTTATTTATTTTTTTCCCCCCTCCTTTCTTCGCGTTTGAGGAGATGGAGCGCACCGTGCTGCTGAGCGCCCTCCTCCCCCTCCTGCTGAGCGCCCCCGGCGGCTGCGGCTCCTCCTTCGTGCCGTGCGAGCCGTGCGACCCGAAGGCCCTGTCCATGTGCCCGCCGGTGCCGGTGGGCTGCCAGCCCGTGAAGGAGCCCGGCTGCGGCTGCTGCCTGACGTGCGCGCTCGAGGACGGCCAGCCGTGCGGCGTGTACACGGAGCCGTGCGCGCGGGGGCTCCGCTGCCTGCCCAGGAACGGCGAGGAGAAGCCGCTGCACGCGCTCCTGCACGGCCGCGGGCTCTGCAGGAACGAGAAGCTGTACAAGCTGCTGCACCCGCCCAAAGGTACGCACGCGCGCACACTTCCCAGTTAAGTCAGGCTAAAACTTAATACACTAATTTAGGAGGTGTTAATGTATCTTTTTTACAGGGGCGCCACTGGGGTTCCCCTGTGTCCCCTGTCTTTCATAAATCTCGCATGACGGCTCAGTGGTTAGCACAGACGCCTCACAGCAAGAAGGTCCTGGGTTTGATCCCCGGTTCGGACCTGGGGTCTTTCTGTGTGGAGTTTGTATGTTCTCCTTGTCCTTGTGTGGGTTTTCTCCAGGTACTCTGGTTTCCCCCCCCCCCTAAAAACATGTACAATAAGTTGCCTTCAGGCCCAGGCCTCCCTTGAAAAAGAGATCTGAGATCTCAATGTGATCTGGGTAAATAAATAAATAAACAAATCTGTCTGTTAGCAAAATATCTCACAATCCACTGAACAAATTTTAATGAAACTTTCCGACATTAATCCCTAGATAGACATCTACCATTGATTTGCTTTTGGAGTCAGCTCAGTTCAAGACAGCCACCACAGGTTATCACCTTTAACAAAGACAAGACAAGTCGTTCGGTAACTAAGCAAATTATGTATTGACGTGAAACTTTGCTTGGTGGTAGCTGAGAGTTGTCCCTAACACAAGTGTTTTGTTTACAACAAGGCGTTGGATGGAATGCTATTTGCATTGATTTTGGTGTTCTCAGTCAGTAATATCAGCTGGACAGCTAAGAAACAAAGTATAAAAAAGTGAAAGCTGAGGTTCTTCTTCCATGAAGCAGCTCTGTTGTCCTCCATCCATATTTTCAGTTACAGGCTGAGTCATTTCTACCTTCTCCTCTCTGTCA
>NW_013952666.1:61323-67969 GCF_001266775.1 Austrofundulus limnaeus
AACGTTTGGGAACCACTGCACTTTGGTTCCCAAAGTTGGGCTTGGGACCCAATTATGGGTCATGAAGCACCTTGGATAATCTCCAGAAATCATTTTAAAGGGTAATAATCGCTGATGCAATATTTTCCCTATAATTATTACAAAAACACAAAATAAGTAAAAATAAGTATTTATATTTGTGTATAAGCTGTTTAGCTAGTCAAAAAGCCTGTGTTTTTAGGGTTATCAAAGAAGCTCATGTACTCAGACCAGTAATATTTGGGGTCACAAGTTTTTGCCATGGATATTTTGGGGGTCAGAGGACAAAAAGTTTGGGAACCACTGCTTTAGAGGATGTTTGAATTCATGSATAGCTATTTACAAAGTCTTATGATAAAAGCTTGGTGAGATACCCTTACATCACTTTCTCATATGTGTCTTTCTCTTCCCAACACAAAATCCATGATGCGTCACAGAGTCAACACAAACCAAGGTACCTTTATATGGAGATCACATCAGCAGTCGCAAGGCTCAGGCCATGAAGCTAGCCAACGACCGCAAGAAGTATTTGGCTAGACTGGGACACGTCGGTAACCGAGAGCCAGCGCCAAGTCTGGATAAACTGGAGCCAGAAATTGTAAGTGATTTGGAGGTTACGAAGATTATCCAAGGTTGCCACATTTTCAATTCCAAATTAGGTTTGAATTCCTTAGTTTAAACCAAAAACAAAGACTTCAGAGCATTTTGATTTTTAAACCAAATTATTTACACCTGTGCTTGTGTGTAGGGACCCTGCAGGAGGAAATTAGATGGTCTCATTCACAGCATGAAGGACACTTCTCGGGTCTTGGCTCTTTCTTTGTACGTACCCAACTGTGACAAAAAGGGCTTCTTCAAGCGTAAACAGGTTTGGATGAATCCTTTATGTTGAAGCTGTTCATTTACTTAAATAGGGTTTTTTTTTTGTAACAATGACACTCTAACCTTTTCTTACCTGCAGTGTAAGCCGTCTCGTGGCAGGAAACGGGGAATTTGCTGGTGCGTGGACCGCTTCGGTGATAAAATCCCCAGCATCAACTACGCCGGAGGGGAACTACAGTGCAAAGATCTGGACAGTGGCAACAACAGCAATAAATGAGGGTGAACCACTCGCTGAGCCCGTTTCTTCTCAAAACCTGCCAAACAAGCTAGAACTCTTTATGACTGACAATCAGGAGATCACAGCACCAACACTTTTATATGTAGTAGAGTGTGATGGACTGCATTGTTAATTTGTGAAATGGAGCCAATCTGAAAAGACTGCTGAACTAAGAAGTCTATGCGTGTAGATCTTGACTCTGGCTTTCCACTGACTGTGTATGTCAATATGAGTTTAGCAACCATAATCTTCTATTTTTTCTTTAAAAAAATCAGAGACACGATATATCTTTAATGTAACTTAGTCCTGACATTTTTCAGATGTTTGTTTCAGAGTTAAACATCACCACAAACAGAGAAATACTGAGTTGGATTTGTCAAAATCAGGACATTTCAATGCAGAATTTTAGCTTCCAATGTGTGAAAAATTGAATTATTTTTAAAATAATTGGGTAATTCTAAAAACATTTGTTAACCCTGACTTCTAAACATTAATATTTTTCCTAAAAGCCAATGTCTAGCACATTTGTGGCTAATTTGTTAGCTATGGTAACATGCTAATATCTCAACTTGTGGGCATTGAGTTTAAAAGTTAAATTTTTTTGAGTTCCAGGTTCCCCTTTGTGTTATTTTAAATGCAGCATTCTTCCTTAGTTATTGCAAGACAATGCTAGTTTTATGTAGTTACCAGATTGGTAAATGAACTCAGGAGGACAGAGAAGATAAGCTAACAATCATTTCAACTCAAACAGTGATTTCACTAATAAAGTTACTTAGTTATGACCATTTCTTTAGGATTACAAATAGTACTAAATTATAAATACAATTGTACTGGAACAATAAAAATCATTCTTATTTAAGTCTATCTCCAGCTACTTGTTTTTAGTTCAGAACAAAGATTTTAAAAAAGAACAGCTAGCCAAATTCTGCTCGCTAACGGCTCCGAAGTTTGGTAAATGACAAGCCTTTTGTAGTGTATCTTTAATCTTGTCTAATTTTGGTTAGCTTTGAACCAGATGGTCAAATTAAAATAAAAATAAACTTTATAAATAGTTATACACTGAACAAACATCCCCATAACATGGTTAGCATTAGCTGAAGCTGATTTTCCCGCCATTTTCAGGAAACATTTGTGTGCCTCGGCTTGTAAAACGTGACTTTCACTAAATAAGTAGGTTGAATTTTTGGCAATCAAACCAATTGTAATCATTTGTTTTATCCAGTTTTATTTTGCTTCCCTGTGCTTGGCCAGTAACATTCTTGCACTACAACAAGCAGAATCACAGAAATAAGCAAAATGGATAAAACTGCGGTCATAAAAAATGCCTTTGTACTCGTAAAGGTTGACACCTGACTGCTTCGAAAGGTCTTGTCCAGAGGATTAGGCTACTTTCACACTGCAGGGAAATGTGAACCCAACCAGATTTTTTTTCATGACAGTTTGAATGTGACAAAGGCAGGTTTTTCAAACCAGATCCAGGTCTTTTCAGTATGTGGTACAAGATTAGATAAATATCTGACTTCATTAAGGTGAGGGTATATGGATCCATCCAAGTAGGGCTGCCATGATTAGTCCATTAATCCACCACTGATTATTAAAATAATCGATGACTAATTTAATAATCGATTAATCGTTTTTTTTTTTTTTGTTCTTCTTTACTTTGTTTTTCTCTCCAAACTGCTTTGACACCTTCCACTGCCACATCTGCCTTTCTGTCCTTGACACACATGCACAGTAGTGGTAACTGGGGTAGGCCGTGGACGTCACAAGACTTTATACAGACAGGCTCTGGTATCATGGCTACCTGACAACAGAGCTCAAAAGTGTGGGATCATTTTAAGAAAATGAAAGAGAAACCTGTGCAATATCTGCAGAGCAGAACTTGRCTTCCACAGCAATTATTTTTAGTTAGCATATAGCTAAAATCTAACCATGGTTATATAATAGCAGCTGCTTTCTGGCGCCATAAGCTCTATGTTTTATATTCAATTAAAGTATGATCCGATTGGTCGACTAATCGAAAAAAAATAATCGATGATTAATCGACTATAAAAAATAATCGTTTGTGGCAGCCCTAGATCCAAGTAATAATGATGATAACCTCGATTCGTGCAGTTTAAAGTTTGGAATTCCGTACATCTTCAGCCACGGAACAGAAGTCCAGTTTCTGCGTTAAATTTTTTTTGTTTTGATTTGTTTGTTTTTCCATGTTCTGGATGATTAGGAATCCACAGAAATCTATAGGTCAGTATCAATACAAAAGTTACTGTATAAATACATGCTGCACCAGAGTAGCTGACCAAAGGCAGGTTCAAATGTAAACACTGAGCTAGCATAAACAAATAATTTAATTGGCTCTGATTGCACACCTTCAGAATCAATACACACGTGCTAACACGTAGCGTCCATATTTACTTCTGTAAACTCAGCATGTTGAGTGTGATGTCACATCTTCACGCCTTGGTGAGTTCACACTGGATCTGATGGAGGTCACATTTAAAATATAATGTAAACATCCATGTAAAAAATTTGATTTGAGCAAAAAAAAAAAAAAAATCAGAATTAAGCATTAAGACCTGTAGTGTGAACATAGCCTTATTCAAAAATAGAAAACAGTGTGCATGCTTTTGAGTCTGCAGCTCTCCGCTTTAAAAAAGCTGGCCAGCAGAGCCTCCTTAAGCTACACACACCCACATTTTGTGTACATTCCACCCTCACAACGTGAACACAAATTGTATGCAAAGGCCCCCGCGCTGTTTATTTTTCCATGTGGAGGGTCCTCGCTGCCACCACACATGCAAATCTTGCAGGGTTCATTGGGTCCTTTATCCCACGAAAAGCAAGGTTGCTGAGTTTTGATGTAAATCAAGTGCCTTCCGCCCCATGCCGCTTTGAATCTTGATTTGCATTGGGACCCATTGAGTTGCCGAATAAGGAATGCCTTAGCAAAGTGGGAAAAAAAAAAAAAAGATGTGGATGTGATTTCCTGTCCGTGATCTTCCAGTCAGTGCTGCTAAACGTATATTGACAAAGGACAGCATTGTGTTATGTGGTTCAGATTTTTTTTTCTTACAGTCATTATTTTCTTAATGTTTAGTATCATTTTAGATTCTTAGCACCTCGTCTGACGGCGGCACATCAGCCTGTTTCTCATAAAACACCTCTCTTGTCAAGTCAAGCTCATATAGACAAAGCAGACTATTTGAAACACTTAAGAATCTCAGTAAAACAGATGAATGTGAACTTTAAGGTGGAATATTTACCACACCTGTAATTGATGTACTCTTCTTTTTGATTATTTTGTAAAGTCACTATTTAAATAAAGCTCTGTACTCACATTACCTGTCAACACTTTTTGTGCAAATCGCCTAAACTGCACTTAAAATGCTGAGTCAGATGTTGCGTTTGCTGAGAGCAATAATGCGACACTGTGATAAAACTCCCTGCAGGTGGTTTCTTAACTCTTGTCAAAGACAAAAAAAACAAAAAACAAAACCAGAGGTCATGGTTGTAGTGTTGTAAGACCACCAGTAGTGGGCGGTGCACGCCAACAGAAGGCTGTCACAGCTGGCGTTTAAATAAAAACACAAGCACAGGTTGAACATGTTTTTTCTTTTATTTGCATTAGCTCTTTATCATGTCCTGCTGAACATTAACTACTAGTCGATACTCTGCATTTAAAGCCAGGCTGAACTCAAAAGACTAGCGGGAGGTGCAACAGTAGTCTGCAAGCTGAAGCACGAAAACACACCTAAAAACACCCAACACACTGAAGGTTTTCTCTCTTTTTTTTTTTTTAGCCACACAACAGTACAAAACACAGATAACAAAGCACTCTGACAGTCACCATTAGTAAAAGCAGTGTTACAGACGCTCCAACTGAATACCTGTGTTAAAGGAGTCTACTCTTTACTCTAGTCTGAAGTTAAATCTTATGCAACAACTTGGATTCTATCATTTAACCCTTCATGGTGGTTAAGATTTCAAATCCCAACGTCATCCGATGAACTAGAGACACAAACACACAGAAAGAAATAGCTTATAGCTTACTCAGTTGTTGTTGTTTTTTTTCTTTGTTTTTATTGTTCCCAAGTTTTTTCTTTGTTTTCAATCATTTCATGCCACGTTAAATCTGGGCAGTGTCGGGCAGCACCAGCTCCAGCTCTGTAAGGTATTGGCTGCAGTTGGGGTCACCCCTCACGGTCGGGGCTGATGGGATGCGTCGGCCAGTGTGGGGGTCCACACACCAGCACTCGCCCCTCTGACCGTGGAGAGACATCTTGCACTGGGAAAGGGAAAGTTTTTATTGTAGCTTTGCCTGCATGTTTCCTGTTTGCCTGCTTCAAGTTTGAAAAAATGTTGTGTTTGCAGAAACGATGTGTCCATGTCTGAAGTCACCTGTTTTAGGTTATACTGCCCTCTCTTGTCGCAGTTGGGGATGTGCAACGCATAGAGGTCTTCCAGGGGACCTCGGTTATCTCTGAAGGGCATCTTGGATATCCTCTCGAGGACCTGGTCAAGCTCCTGCTGACACTGCGTCTTGAAAAGAGCAAACAAACAACCGAACAGTCATGTTCACAGGTCCAAATAGTGGCAATGTGGGTTTGCTGAGTGCACCGTATTCCTGTCAGGACTAAAATGTTCTGTACAAGCTGTTCCATCTAACCCAATTTTTGTCAAGCTGTTTTTAAATCAAAAAAGACTATGAAATATCATCGAAACAAATCCAACCACACAAACGTGTTCCCCAGGACACATCCCCACCGAGTTGCGCTTGCCAAACAATCAGCGCATTTTTCACTCGTTCGCTATAAAAGCCCATATTAAATGCACAGACACGCGCTCACTCTACGAAGTACTGCGAAAGGTTTCCGGCTACGAGCAAATGAATCCGAATTCTTGCCAGAGGCGGATAAAAAATCTTGCCAAAGACCTTAGGTTTACCTCGCAAGGAAAACGGAGCCAAAGTTTCTGTTCGAGCAATAACCTTAAAATGGGTTTTTATGGCGGTTGGATCATAGCACGGGGCTAAACAGAAATGGTTGCAGTTGCAGGCCAGGTGTTTTTAAAGGTCAGTGAGTAGCTGCAATTTAGTTAATGGCCTGTCGTTTGATGAAATTCTTTTTTTAATGTTTCATGATTCTTTACTGGTCATAACAGGTACCTCATTATTTTCAAATACCACATTTTGGTACAGTTTAGATGTCACTTAGATGGGAACTGGATCCAAAACAGTTTGCAGAATATGTTTGTTTTCAGTGTTCTTGTGATCTCTTGTTTTCAGTTTATTCTTTAGGTCGTCACTTTTTCTCTCAATCAGTCCTGACGTGTACTGAACAGAGTCGTTAAAAAACGCTTCAGGAGATTGACCGCTTTGGTACGATCTTGACATAACATTGGAAGAGGCGGGCTGTCAATGTTAATGATTTATCATTAGTAAATTTCTGTCTATATATGCATATAAATATGAGTTTATTATTTGTTAGATTCTGCCTATTAGAAATATCATTCATCGCAAGTGTGTGTACC
>NW_013952666.1:68434-78523 GCF_001266775.1 Austrofundulus limnaeus
TATATATATATAATAATAACAAGCATTTCTATCACATCAAAACATTAGTTGTTCATATCAAACTGACTTTCACTGATGTGTTGAGCAAAATTTAACACTTAATATGAAAAGTTACAAGATAACTCTAGCCAATATACTGTACCTAATTGATTTTTACAAGTACTCATACTCATACAAAATGCCCCGATGCTTAATGGTCTGAACTTATATAGGGGTTTATCAAGCCCAAAGTCCCCAAAACGCTTTACTACAATCATTCACACACTGATGGTGGTAAGCTACATTGCAGCCACAGCTGCCCTGGGACACACTGACAGAGGCAGAGCTGCCATGCAGCGGCACCACCGGACCCTCTGAACACCATCAGTAGGCAAGCCAGGTGAAGTGTCTTGCCCAAGGACAACACAGCTGAGACAGCTGGAAAGGGGGATCGAACCGGCAACCCTCCGGCTGCAGGACGACTTCCCTTCACCATTCGGCCACATCTGCCCCGATACATCACTGATGACATCACAAAGGTTGAAAGCCAAGATCTTGCTATTTTTTTCAGGGTGACCAGCTGAAAGAAATCGATGTTAATTCGTGTTCGTTACCAAGATGTGTGCGAAACCGTGCAGAGAATGTAAACGCATTGAGAGAGTCTTAAAGTACGGCCATACAAAACCAGAGCTCTGCTGATGTCCAGTTTAATGATACCAGGGAAATCAGACCGAATCAGGAATAAATAAAAGAGTATTTAACATTAGCTTCAGGGCAGGACTCCCGCCTATTGATTAGATCATCAGTGAAGGGGGGCCCTGTCTTTGGCAGAGTCCTGCCCTCTCACAAAGAAATCTACCCTAATGATTAAAAGTTCAAATGTGTTGTATTTGTTATCAGGCATGTTTCTATTAATATAGAATCATCAAGTTAATCAAAAGTCACATTTAACAGTCATTACAGTTCTATCATAAAACAAGGCATACTATGTGTAATGTAATTAAACCAGTAACATAAACCCCATTAATTCCTTCTGTTGTTATCATGGCAACTCAGTAGTTTAAATTTTAAAATCTTAGTGATGCCATCCTGTCAGAGACAAGCAGCCTAACTGGCCTAAATCTTGGTTTAATTTGTACTGTATTTGCATTATAACTAAACAAAATGCACTTACAGTTTCACAAGCAAAAACCTTGTCAAATAAATCACAAGACATGATTTTGACAAACATTTACCTGCCTGCCAACAGTTGCTGGTGTAATTACCCCTTTGGTGGAGGTAAAAAAAAAAAATTGATGTTTTTTTTATATTAATGATGTTAAAAATACAGGGATATAAAATTTTGGTCTTATTTCCCAGCACTAATAGGAACTACTGCTGAGATGTAAGTAGGTTCCATCAGGTGTATATTGCTTTGCCTTCAGTGCTTTTGTGATGAGGTTCTTTTGTTAGCATCAATAGTTTGAGCAGTGGTTTGCATTGTTGGGTTGGTCTTTAACAAACGTGTTTATACCCAAATTAGCTCTTCTTTTGGCCAGGTTTTGTTCCTGGGTTCTGCTATACCACAGCAGAGACGGACAGACTTTAAGTTCTTTTGTATCCTATCTTAAATCCATACACCTCAAGTTGTACAGATCGTAAATTACATCAATCTCCCCCCATTTTGCATGTATATAGGTGTTTTTTTAACTCAGCTCCAAAAGCCTATTAGGAAATGTTAAGTCTTTCTCTTCACTAGACTGTACCCCCCTGTTGTATCGTGTGGGAGTACTATGGATTTTTCTTAAAATCTATGGATTTCTGCAGGTAAATATCAGAAGGGGTTGACATAATATATGTATCATACTGAGGAACCAGAAATTCATCAGACACATACAGCATAATAAATAAATAAAATAAAGGTACTTTGATAAAGGTGACTTTGATACCACATCGCATGTGAACAATAAAACAACTGATTACGACACATAAGATAATTTCTATCAGTAAATAACTTGGGACTTATGCATCAACTTCACTGACATTTTAAAGAAGTTGTTCCAGAGTTGTCCTACAGAGCAGACACTCACCTGTTTGGGCCGAGTAGGTCTCACCTCTTCCACCTTGTTGGTCTTCATCTTGGTCTTCATTTCCTGTCTGTGTTGGCGCACAGCGCTCTCTTTGGGTCCCAGCCAGGTGGTCTCTTTGGTGGGCCTTCGGATGGTGGGGATCTCGCTCACATCCAGTTCGGGCTGCAGCTCCACAGCCTCGCCTGTGATGAAAGATGTCAAAATATTAAGTTGCCAATTGATCACACGACATTTTGATCATTACAGTTTATTCTGGTATTAAGAGGTGAATTTATTCAAGTAGGTCACCGCATCAGATTTTTTTTTGAATTATCACTTTTAACTCTGGGTTTAGAACTCTTCTACAGATGGTTTTACTATTGTTTATCCGGCCTTATTAGTGGTTTTATTCTTTGTAGAAACTAAGTTTTGGTCTACATTTTGCCTCCGTTTGAATTTTTCTGCATCTGGGTCTTTGATCCTCTATTGACCCTGTTTTCATCAAACCAAATTTAAATAAGATGCTTGCACACGTTGTTACCAGTAGCCTGTTGCAAAAAATACCATGTTTTACCTTTTATATTTGAAACTATGAGAGATACAAAAGAAAATGTGTTTTTACCAGCAGAAAATTGGATTTTTTGACAGAAGTGTTAGCTTGCAAACTTGTATCTCCAGTTAGCTTTGTCGTCTTAAAATGAAACTGGCAGTAAGAACTGAACTACTATTAGAGTAGGGCTGTCAAACTCAGCTATGCCCTGGTCCACACAGCGAGATTTTAAAATTGTTGGCTGATTTTTTTAAAATCTGAGAGACCCCACACATGACAATAAAATATCCTGGATATAACTGGTTTGGTCCTACAGTGTGTGGTGTACAGAGACACAGGCCAAAGACAACACACAAACAGATTTCACTCACAAACATTCAGATGTCTGACGAGAAATCTTATGAAATCTCTCCAGATCAAATTTTAGTACAGAGTAAACATGGCTGAGTATGAAAATGCAATGGTGATAGTAACAAACAATAAGATGTTTCTGACATCCAGTGGACTTCCTGGTATACACCAGAAAGTCCAGTGGATGTCAGAAACGTCTTATGGCAGTTGTTTTGTCTTCTGTAGTTTGGATTCCCCTCCATGTTTCTGTCACCTCGCTTTCTGATTGGCTACATGTCACCTTCAACAGGCTCAGGCTGTGTGCCCATTTGTTCTCGAGGAACACCACACACACCTGGGTTATTGGGCCAAGACAATCAATCCATCCATTATCTATACTCACTTTTTTCCTTTCAGGGTCGCTTGGGTCACTGGTGCCCATATACAGCAGTCAGAGTGCGAGGGGCGGGGTACACCCTGGACAGGTCACAAGTCCATCACAGGGACACACACAGAGACAAACGAGACAACCATTCACTCTCTCACTCACACCTAGGGACAATTTAGAGTTACCAATTAACCTAACATTCATGTTTTTGGTCTGTGGGAGGAAGCCAGATTGCCTGGAGAAAACCCACACATGCACAGAGAGAACATGCAAACTCTACCCAGAAAGGTCTCCGGGTCGGGATTTGAACCGGTGACGACCTTGCTYAGAGGCATCAGCTCTACCAACCACTGATTTGAGATCGGAGTGGTCCCAATGCTCCAGTGACCCGATCAAGGATAAACGGAAAAAATGGATGGATGAAAGGATGGATGTATAGCCATAAATGATAAACATTGACAGCATAAATATACTCATATATTTTATTATAACTAGGATTTGGAGAAGGTGTAGTCTATCTTTGGTGAATTATTTTGAAAATATGGATGTTATGCTGACACCGCACTTGATCCAGCATCCGTCGAGAATACTCAGGTTGAATTTGGGACGAATGTAATGTAAATGCTCTCATTGATGATAAAGGTTTTGATTTTACTGCTATTTCACATTTAAAGTATTACCATTGGGGGTCGATAAAATGTTAACGAAGGCCAGATTTGGCCCATGGGCCTTAACTTTGATGTGTTTTAGAGCTGAAGTAAACCCTCTTTACCAAGTTCAGTTTCAGTTTTCAGTCCCTCAGGGTTCCACTTGGCTTGGACCCCTGCTAAATGACTTCAAACATTTCAAGTACTTTGTCTTGTCTTGTCAAACATGAATTTAATCAGGAAGAAAAAAGAATACTCAGACAGATGGGGCAAAAAAAGCAAGGGGCTACCAGGTCCAGCAGAACTTGTTGTTTCTGACAACAGTGCATAGTTTGGAGTTAACAGAGAGGGAGTGGAATGGGAGGGGGGGTGTCACTCCAAAGCAGCTGATTTTTAGATTAAAAAAATATGACATAAATTCTTTACATAGCTCATCTCAGCTCAAGTTTACTAGCATGAAATAAGTTTTTTAAAGCAACCGTGCCAGAACACCAATTATTTTTTTGCTGAATCTTTGAAAGCAGCTAATTCCTTAAAGAAGGTCAAATACTTGGCCATTAAGTGGGTAGTTCAAAGTTATGCAGGCCATGCTGTGACATGCAGGCTTGTGGAAGGCGAATGAAAGCAAGCAAGGGTTTTTAGCAGAAACAGTAGACCAAGGAGACAACCTCGGAGGTAGATTTGAACGTCTACGGGAGAACAGGGGAGAGGAAATTCCAAACGGAACAAAAACAAGGTGCTGGCGCCCTTTTGTCATCAGATTGATCTGATGTTGTTGAACTTGAGTTCTCTCTATGACGCTCCACAGTACTCTCTCTCTCTCTCTCTCCCTCTCTCTGTCTGGGATTCCTCGAAGACAGTTTCTTTGGAAAAAATAAAAAAGGGATGGGTGGGGGTGGGGGGTAAAAGTCAACTGGAATCAGGCGTGTCCTTGCACATGTATGCACAAGTTGAGCAGATAAACACTCAGCACATTTAAGCCAAGGAGCCTTTGCTGTCTTATCCCCACAAGTGCAAAACCATCACTTTGTCTTTTTCTGATGAAACCAAGAATATTTGGTCAAACACAATATCCGATACTGAATGTACCCACATACTAATCCCCACTCCCCATCCTTAGTGGGTGCACCAGGCCTCTGCAGAACAAGCTGCTGCACAGCAGAGGGCTAAAGATCAGCAGAGTCAACAGGGCAGTGCCTACTGTCCAGTCGGCTGCTTGACTTAATCTGGGCACAATGGCCCGAGAAGCTTCCCCTTTCTATATCTGATCCATGTCGAATTCCCAGGTGACGTGTAGGACAGAGGTGGCATGGCTGATTGTTCTGATTCTGGTCAACTGAGCAGATGGTGGAGGAGTGGAAACAAGAAAACTACGAACCATCTATTGTCCCTAAAGTATTGCATTGATGCTTTTCTTGATTCTGTTGTTTGAAGGGGTCCTACAGAGACCAGGCAGGAGTAGAAAAAAAGAGGTTCAGCCTGTTTAGCATCATTCCACCAGTGAACAAGCCACAGAACATTATTTAGGTTCTGTGAAGTTGGGCAGATTTTCACTCCCTGATTCAATAACATTTAAATCACAAACTGCAGTACAAATGGTAAATTTTATATTGTTCCCAAGACTGTTTTTTTTTCTACCTGGAAAACATCACTAAAATAAGGAACATTTTGACGCAAACTGATCCACGCATTTTTCACTTCTATGCTTGACTATTTTAAGTGGTTGTTGTCCCACATGTGGGACAAACCGGTGCAGTTTCTTCCATTAAACATTTCCAGACACTACAAGGGGTTTTTATTTTGAAAACCAGGATGACAAGTTCTCTGGTTCTTACCTTTAGCCTGACACCCTTTTTAGCCAAGTGGGCTGGTCTATGGCTTCAATACAGCCATTTGGCGAACCCCACATGTCCCACAGGTCGGACAGTCGATTTGATTGGGTGCAGGATCGAAAAACCTAAATGGATTTTTGTTGTGACACCACAGACGTAGCCAATCAAATTCCAGCGAGTTTGATATGTTAATGTCAAAGATTCAATGGTTTTACATTTGAAAAAACAGATCTTTCTGGATGTTCTCTCCGGGTACTCCGGCTTCCTCCCACAGACCTAAAACATGACTGTTAGGTTAATTGATAACTCTAAATTGTCCCTAGGTGTGAGTGAGAGAGTGAATGGTTGTTTGTCTCGTTTGTCTCTATGTGTGTCCCTGTTATGGACTTGCGACCTGTCCAGGGTGTACCCCGCCCCTCGCACTGTGACTGCTGGATATGGGCACCAGTGACCCACGCGACCCTGAAAAGGAAGAAGCGTGTACAGAAAATGGATGGATGGATGGATCTTTCTGGATTTCTCTGACAGTTTTTACCAGTTGGGCCCCTAGTGGTGAAAAGAAGAAAACAAGTAAAACACATTATTTATTTATTTATTTTTAAGCCAAAACCTTTTGAATAAAAAGGTGGCCGGTGAGTGAAATACTGTATGTCTTATAAAGACTCTTGAGTGCTTCAAATAAAAAAAATGTGATTTTGGTGACAAGATACAGTATACAMATACATACATACATACATACATACATACATACATACATACATACATACATATATACATACATACATACATACATACATACATACATACATACATACATACATATATACATACATACATACATACATACATACATACATACATACATACAGGGATTGGACAATGAAACTGAAACACCTGGTTTTAGACCACAATAATTTATTATTAGTATGGTGTAGGGCCTCCTTTTGTGGCCAATACAGCGTCAATTTGTCTTGTGAATGACATATACAAGTCCTGCACAGTGGTCAGAGAGATTTTAACTCATTTTTTTTGCAGATTAGTGGCCAGGTCACTACATGATGCTGGGAAAACATTTCCTGACTTGCTCCTCCCAAACACCCCAAAGTGGCTCAATAATATTTGGATCTAGTGACTGTGCAGGCCATGGGAGATGTTCAACTTCACTTTCATGTTCATCAAACCAATCCTTAACCAGTCTTGCTGTGTGTATTGGTGCATTATCATCCTGATACAAGGCACCGTCTTCATGATACAATGTTTGAACATTTAAAGGCACATGGTCCTCCAGAATGGTTCGGTGGTCCCTGGCAGTGACGTGCCCATCTAGCACAAGTATCGGGCCAAGGGAATGCCTTGATATGGTAGCCCAAACCATCACTGATCCACCCCCGTGCTTCACTCTGGGCATGCAACAGTCTTGGTGGTATGCTTCTTTGGGGCTTCTCCACACCGTAACTCTCCTGGATGTGGGGAAAACAGTAAAGGTGGACTCATCAGAGAACAATACGTTTCACATTGACCACAGCCCAAGATGTGTGCTCCTTGCACCATTGAAAATGATGTTTGGCATTGGCACGTGTGACCAAAGGTATGGCTATAACATCCCTTTCAGACAGCTTCCTCTTGTGTCCACAATTAATCCTGTTGGATGTGGTTGGTCCTTCTTGGTGGTATGCTGACATTACCCTGGATACCGTGGCTCTTGATACATCACAAAGACTTGCTGTCAAGGTCACAGATGCTCCAACAATACGTGCACCAAGAAGTTGTCCTCTTTTGAACTCTGGTATGTCACCCATAATGTTGTGTGCATTGCAATATTTTGAGCAAAACTGTGCTCTTACCCTGCTAATTTAACCTTCATACTCTGCTCTTACTGGTGCAATGTGCAATTAATGATGATTGGCCACCAGTCTGGTCCAATTTAGCCATGAAACCTCCCACACTAAAATGGCAGGCGTTTCAGTTTCATTGTCCAACCCCTGTATATTAGGGGTGCAACGATACAGAAAATTCATGATACTGTTTGATACTTTAGTCTCACGGTTCAAGAATTTTTTGATACAAAATTGAGAAATTTTCACGTACTTCTCAACTTGTAATTTATTGAAATTAATTGTAAACATTTGTTTAACCTCAAAAGTAATGTTTTTAAATTAAATGTTGCTGAAACTGCAATTTTTTCAGTGGATCTGCACTCAACAGTGCAGCCTAGGTGGAGTAGTCGAACACAGATCCACTGAGCCTTCAACACAGAGCATCACGCCAATAGTCACTAAAAGCTGCAAAAGACTGGTTATGGCCCACATCAAAGCCACCATAGATGTTACTGGGGACACACATCTGTGTGCATACTGGGAAAACCGATCCACAGAGGACACCATCACCTCTGTGACTACATAATGCCCTCACCCACCTGGAGAGGAGGGATTCATATGTCCGCATGCTCTTTGTGGACTTCATGTCTGCCTTTAACACCATGATTCCCCAAACCATGGTAAACAAACTCTCTTCATTTGGACTGAGCTCCTCCCTCTGCAACTGGGTCCTGGATTTCCTGACCAACAGGCCACAGTCTGTGAGGATCAACAACGTCTCCTCCTCCACCATTCTCAACACCGGCTCCCCCCAGGGCTGTGTGCTGTGCCCCCTCCTGTTCACACTGCTCACTTCAGACTGTTTTCCCAACAGTACAAACTGTCATACTGTAAAGTTTGCGGACGACACAATAGTGATTGGATGCATCACAAACTGATGAATCGGGCTACAAGCAGGAGGTGGAACATCTGGAGAGTTGCAGGAAGAACAACCTCTGCATCAATGCAGGAAAAACTAAAGAAATGATCGTGGACTTCAGAAGAGGCAGATACATTGGGGGTGCGTGTGAACAACTTCACCTGGGGCAACAACACTACCAGCCTGATCAAGAAGGCACATCAGCGCCTCTACCTCCTGAGACGGCTGCGGCGGGCTGGACTCGGAAGCTCAGTCCTCGTCTCCTTTTACAGATGTGTGGTAGAGATTATTTTGTGATCCAGCATTATAGTGTGGCACGGAAGCTGCACTGTAGCGGAGAGGAAAACTCTGCAGAGGGTGGTAAAAGCTGCACAAAAATTAGTTGGAGCTAGTTTCCCCACCACCACAGACATCTACACCTCCAGATGCAAGAAGAGTGCCACCTGCATCAGGAAGGAACCCTCCCACCCAGCACACACACTTTTTGTTCCGCTTCCCTCAGGAACTAGTCAGGTTAAAACCAGACCCTTGTACTTGACTTTGCTTCATACAAGGGTCTGGACTCTCGGCTATAGAAAAGTGATTCTTGCTGGAGGCGTGGCCTCTGTTGAAGTTTAAAACGATTGGATCGGTTGGCCGCGATGTATGTGTGCCAGCTCTGCTGTGAAGGAGGCTAAGCTAAGAAGCTAACCGGAAATCGCGTGTGCTGTAAACAACCCTACTGAGAGGAGAAARATACCGAGCCYAACGAGACGGCTGTAAATGAGAGCTGCTGCTTTGTCAGACAAATTTATTTTCATTTGGAAGCTTTATCAACACGGACTGGCTTCATTCACTTCCTCCACTGCCGTATGTTAACTAACTAGCAGACACTGCGCAGAAAATTGACGTTCAAAACTCTGCCTTCTGTTTGCTGATTGGCCCAGGTAAAATAAACTACAAGCAGACACTGCACAGAAAATTGATATCGTTCAAAGCCCCTCCTTCTGTTTGCTGATTGGCCCAGGTAAAATAAACTACAAGCAGACACTGAGCAGAAAATCATCATTCTGTTCTCTTATTGGCCTGGATGAAAACTCTCCTGAAGAAATCCTTGTCTATGGAAGAAATCCCAGATGGAGCAGTGAAGGAAAACTAGAATTGAGCAGAACTGCGTTGGAAGGCAAGGGCCAGGCTACTCACGAAGGAGATTGCAGAACATCAGGTGCATAACCACCAGACTGAGAAACAGCTTTGTTCCAGAAGCTGTGAGACTTTTAAACTCTTAAAACAACAACAGACAGAAACACACACACACACACACACAAAAAATAAATAAAACTCTAACTGCACATTCAATGCAAGTGTATTTGCAATTTTTGCTTTGTTGCACGCATTTTTCATCTGATTTTATTTTTTTTGTAAATTTTTGTAATTTGTAATCTTTGTAATTGTTTTTTGAGTATATTTACAGCGGGTAAAATAAGTATTGAACATGTCAACATTTTTCTCAGTAAATATATTACTAGAGGTGCTAATGACATGAAATTTTCACCAGATGTTGGTAACAACCCAAGTGATCCATACATACAAAGAAATC
>NW_013952666.1:79065-83383 GCF_001266775.1 Austrofundulus limnaeus
GTAGAGTGATATTTGTTCGTTTATCCCTTGGTGACAATGGATTCAGCCTAAAATGTTGACTGAAAGGATTAAAATGATTCAAATTTGTCAGGGAGTCATTTTATTAAAACTTCTGTTAAGTAAGAAGTGGAGACGTAATGAAACATCTTCAATTTCTGGATCCTCTGTAGACAAAGAATATGCAACAAAATCTTTAACAAATTAATCTTATTTACCTAACCAATCTGAATAATTTAGTCATTTTATGGACTTTTAGTGTCCCAGCATAAACAAGGATTTATAAACTATGAAGGACTGAAAAGTAGTTTAGACTTTTTAGTTTTTCTTTTCAACATGGGGCATGAAACATTTCCAAATATCACGGTTGGGTAACTTAGCACATAAAAAGTGATTTCAAAAGAGTTTTCATTCTAAATGAAACTAAGACAAAACTGGACTGAAAGTCTCAACTTTATTTCTGGACATTTATGGTTTGATTTCTTTGTATGTATGGATCACTTGGGTTGTTACCAACATCTGGTGAAAATTTCATGTCATTAGCACCTCTAGTAATATATTTACTGAGAAAAACGTTGACGTGTTCAATACTTATTTTACCCGCTGTATTTGTTTTCCTTCTTCTTCTATATTTCTGGGTAGACCAGGACCTTGGGTACGGAGTGAGGTGTTCTGGCTGCCCCTGAAGAGCCAATATTTGTTTTCTGTCATAATATTTGCTATACCGGAGCTTATATTCTATACTAAGTTACATTTTGTAAAATTGAAAACTGGAAGTCCCTGATTTAGTATTTCCTGTTTATCGATGCACATCAATGGATTGTTTGCAGTGATGTTCCTGAGGCAGAGCACAGTCTAAGAGAGAAAATATTTATTTTTCTAATTAATTTTTTCTTTTTTTATTTCATGTGTATAAGCACATAACCAAAGCATACACCTAATTTCATTCTAACCTGCAGTTTGTAGTAATTTGAGTCGATTGAAATGTTGTTTTATATGGATCTGACATAGCAGGGGGGGAGGGGCCCCTTGAATAATATAGATAATAAAATATCATTAAAACTTTTATTTGTGTGCATTTAAAAAGAACTGCAGCTGCATAAATACCATCCTTTCTAAAATATTTTGATTAAAAAAGAAGTTTTGAAATGGGCCTAAAATATGAAAAGACATGTGAGTCATGGTTAGGTTTCTTGGACAATGGCTGCACTACAGCATGGCTCGTCATTATTTTTTCAAGTTTTTCAGGAAACATAAAACATTTAACCAAAAATAGACAACATGACATTTGACGTAAGCTATTATTTTTGGAAGTTGTCGATGTTTAAGACAGATTGGAACCACAGTGTCAGACCCAATACATTAAAAAAAAAACTTTAAAATGTCATTTTATGGAATGACACTTTTTCACCACTTCCTTACTGAAGCAACATCCTCTGTGTCAGTGGCCTGTCAGACGGTGTTTGTACAGTCTTAAACCATCGTCCACCCAAAGGGAGGGTGGGAAGTTATTCTGGTTCTCAATAGGCGTGAGGAGATTCTTGGCACATGTGCGTCTGAAGTCAATGCCTCAGGCGAAGATGGCACAGATACCTGTTTTTAGAGCAGCCGGGTTGGGTTTTGTTGGATTATCTCAGAGCTATTTTAGTCCTGTGGGATCTGTCTGGACATCCCTGGAGGTACACTGGAATGCCCCTTGATAACGAACAATGTAATTCCAGAAACCGGATGGGGACTAAAGGTTTTTTTTCTCTATGACCCTCTGAAATGTTACAGGACTCTGAATACATTTGGGCAAAATTAAAAGGCCAACATTCCTTGAAGGAATTATTTATTATTACCTTTATTTAACCAGGCCAATCCCATTGACATCACCGATCTTTTCTGCAAGGGAGGTCTGGAATTGAAGGCAACCTAACACGCATGTTTTTGGTCTGTGGGAGGAAATCAAAGTACACAGATAAAACCCACGCAAACACAAAGAGAACATGCAAACTCCACACAGAAAGACCAAACGAGGGCTCAAAACCAGGACCTTCTTTCTGTTAGTCATCAGTATTGAATACACACCCCCTTTCATTTCAAAGTTTTAGACTAAGATGTTTTTATGTAATCTCATGCAATATCTCACATTAGTGCTCAGAGTAGGTGCTGTGAATGACTCTCAGCTATCACCACACCAAATTTTAGCTTAATAACAATAATTCTCACTGACTTATAGTAATTGTTGTGTTATTTACGGTTACGGTAATAATTACTTTCTAAACATTTGAGCTTGAGGTTTGAGATATTTTGCTAACAGACAAACAGGGTTCACTTCACCAGTTAATGCGAAGGTTTTAAGCAAAATGCTCAGCTACAACCACACCAAATTTTAGCTCAATATCTGTAAAACTGGCTGAGTTAGAGCTACTGTATTTATGTGCTTTCAAAGGTCAGTTAGCTGTAGCGGCCATCTTGAATCTGATTGATTTTAAAGGTTATTCAGTTGTAGATGTTTATCAAATAATTACTATCTGAAAGTTTCAAGAAAAATTCATTCAGTGATTAGATAATTCTTTTTCAGACAGACTGACTAATAATGGCAAAGTTTTAAAAACAAATCTTGGAAGAGCAATAACCAATTAGCATTTATGTTTGGGACGTGTCTCGGTTGCTACCACATCAAATTTTAATTCAGTATCAGTAAAATTGACATAGTTGTAGCTATCAACACAACTAAGCAGTTTGCTAAGACTGCTTAGTTGTGACGGCCATCTTAAATTGGATTGACAACCAAAAGCCTAGTTAAAGTTAGCTAAAATCAAAAGGTTTGCTAACAAAGTTCTAGATAAAAGCTAAACCTATTAAAAGGCTAGCTAAAAGATAAAAGTTACTAAAGACTTGTAAAAAACTAACAGCATCGAAGGATAAAAGTAGCAGAATGGTCACTAAAACTAGCAAAAGGCAAAGACAGAAATTCACACAATTATAGATGTTATAGCTGAACACTGAGGTCAACACTGGGGTCAACCATCCAGAGCAATGGACAGTGCAGAAAAGAGGTGAAGAAGAGGGTGCAGGCAGGATGGAGTGGGTGGAGATGAGTGTCGGGGCTGTTGTGTGACAGAAGGATAGCACCAAGAGTGAAAGGGAAGGTTTACAAGACCGCAGTGAGGCCTGCTATGATGTATGGTTTAGAGACAGTGACACTATCTAAAAGACAGGAGGCTGAGCTGGAGGTGGCAGAGATGAAGATGCTGAGATTTTCGTTGGGAGTGACGGGGATAGACAAGATTAGAAATGAGAAGATCAGAGGGACAGTGAAGAAGCAGTTTAGAGATAGATAAGCCAGAGTGAGATGGTTTGGACGTGTTGAGGAGGGATAGTGGATATATTGGACAAAAGATGTTGAATATGGAGCTGCCAGGCAGAAGGAGAAGAGGAAGACCGCAGAGAAGATTTATGTAGTGAAGGAGGACATGGAGATGGTTGGTGTAACAGTAGAGGAGGCAGGGGATAGGATGAGATGCAGGCAGATGATCCTATAAAGGGAGTAGCCGAAAGACAAAGAAGAACAAGAAGAATCGCTGAACACTGAAAACAAAAACTTGGACACTTTCTTTTTGCACCCGACTTGTTCTTATCTGTGGTTTAAAAACAGAAACATTTTTCTGTGGTTAAATCATTATTCAAGTTTCATCAGTTCACTGGTTCAAATGTGAGCATCACCACTGTAAGACTAAAAAGCTCATGGTGTTCTCCATCTTCTATCTTTACTAAGATTGGTTAACTTTCATGGCCATCTTGGATGGGTGTGAATCCAATAGATAATCAGTTGTAAATGTCCATCCAGTGATTCTCTTCACTTAGCAAAATTGGTCTGGCCTAGTTCTGGCCCACATGCCCTTCCACGAGGAGTAATGCTCGACCCAGATATCACAAAGAATGACGGCTCTTTGGTGGCTCGGAAGCAGTTTGCCAGATGCATGGGCCAGCAACACTATATACTGTATACAGGGGTTAGACAATGAAACTGAGACGCCTGCCATTTTAGTGTGGGGGATTTCATGGTTAAATTGGACCAGCCTGGTGGCTAATCTTCATTAATTGCACATTGCACCAGGAAGAGCAGAGTGTGAAGGTTCAATTAGTAGGGTAAGAGCACAGTTTTGCTCAAAATATTGCAATGCACATAACATTATGGGATCAAAAGAGGGCAAATTGTTGGTGCACGTCTTGCTGGTGCATCTGTGACCAAGACAGCAAGTCTTTGTGATGTATCAAGAGCCACATTATCCAGGGTAATGTCTGCATACCACCAAGAAGGACCAACCACATC
>NW_013952666.1:86869-92582 GCF_001266775.1 Austrofundulus limnaeus
GGGGGCTGTATAATGGTAGGGGAAACACTGGTCTAAAATTAGGTGTTTCACTTTCATTTGTCTCTAACCCCTGTATCAAACAACAACTGGGCCAGTTGTGGTACTGACAGAACAAAACTAGGCCAGTTCTGGACTGCCATCATGCAAACAGAGCCATCATTGCCAGACCTTGTCCACATCCAGTTGACAAACCACTTGCCATGTCAGCAGTCTGACACCACATCTGGCCCACACCTGTCTGCTATGTGAGATGTTAAGTGCTTCATACCTATCCATCTTCTAGTTCATTAACTTTTTTTTTGCTAAAGGTGCAGACTCAAACCTTTAGTGACAAATGATAAGTAGCTAGGGGGAGAAGAATTTAGGAGGCTGTGTTAAAAAGCATCCAAATGTTTCAGAAAAGCTCTCATATCAAGCCCAGATGGCAAAATTCGTCTGGGCCAGTTGTGGCCCACACAAGTCAGCCCACATACCACAAAAAATGATGAACTTTTGGTGGCCCAGATGTGGTTTGCCGGAGGTGGTCTATGCATAGATATCCTTATGTCCTCTTTTTTTCCCTGTGTGAGTCAAAACTTTATTCAGCAAAATCAAAACTAGATACTGCATAGCGGTAACATAATGACCGCCGCACACACCAAAGCACCTGTGACCACAGAGCCGAGCGTGGCAGCACCTCTTCTGCCCGAACCACAGGGACGATTCTAGGATCTGACATTTAGGGGTGCTTAGCCCCCAGCAGAGCTAAGACCCAAGGGAAGCTATTTATCAATGTAATTTTCTAAATCTCACCGCTTATTTATGTATATTAACAAACAAAATTAAATAGTTTTGACCAACTAAAACAGTTAACAACTATATATTAAATTTAAAACAGAATGTCAGAAGCCTACATAAAACCTGCTAACTTCAATGAGACACATTAATATTAACAAACAGCTGTGGAGTGAAACAATCTAGGGGGTGCAAAATCATAGCCCCCAGGGAGATTTTTTAACAATCTACTCAAAATTTTGCATTTTCCAGTCATTTGAAGATCATTTTACTAAATTGATTGAATTAATAAAGCTATCTAGAACCAGTTTATTTTCAAGGTAAAATGGTGAAAGTTAGTCTTTAACCAGAGCTTCACCTGAAAATCAGGTTAAAAACTGCAGTATGTTTATTTTTTTACCTGAACATTACATTATGGCTCAGAGTTTTGCTGTTTTAGTTCATTATTCATGAAATGAGCCTATCATAGTTACAGTACAAATCACCTTTCTATTCACAGAGAAAGAAACAGACAAATAATTAAAGTGGGCATAAAGTAGGCTAAATAACTTTGTCCTTTCCAGGCACAGTGTAAAAACATAGTGTGGCCTAACTTTTAGGAAAAAAATCAGCTTAAATTAAATTGCAATAGTAATCACTCCTAGCCCACCTAACAGCTTGAAATATACAGTAGGTCTATACTGTAGGTGACAAACATGCAGTATTAAGGAAGTATGGCTGCAGCTTAAACCAATAGTCAGCTTTATGAAAATAACAATATTCCTCCATAAAAAACCTGGTTTTCCTTTTTGGTTTTTGCATTCATTTTGTGCTTGTTTTTTTAAACTCAACTCAAACTGTTCAAACAACGTGAGAATCTAAAAACAGATAACTTTCCTTTTAGGAGAAGGAAGGAAGCCCCGCATCAGATAAACAGATCTTATTACTTCAGATACTACGCTACACTACACTACACTACTACAGATCTTATAATGATTGGTGGGCCTGATGGATCGAGCGTCATCAGACCTAAATAACAAAAACAAAATCTGAAGCTCCTACGTTGCACAGTTTGAGTTGTAAGCATTTTTGCATGTCCAGACACCCCCTATTTGAATGGAGCCCCCTCCTCAAATATGGGGTCTATCGTGAAACCGTTGGCTGGCGCTGTGTAGGTCAGACTCACCTACAGTCCTGCCAAATTTCATGTTGATTGGTGCAGCCGTTTTTGTGCTACGGTTGACCAAAAATCACTGAAAAAAACTAGATACCACATAGCGGTAACATAATGACCCCCGCACGCAGAAATGCACCAGAACTCAGAAGTCTTTATTCCTAATAAATGTCATGCTACTAGATGCATCCCAACATTGTAGTGGTTTGGGTGGAGGTCTTTTTTATTTATTTTTTTGGTGTGTGGGGAGGGGCATTGGTTGACCTGATGGATAGCCCCTCAACAGAGCTAAACAACCAAAAAAAATGTAAAAAAAAAAAAAACCTGAAGCTCCTATGTTTAATAGTTTTTGAGCAATAGCCCTTTTTGTATGTCCAGATACCCCTTCTTCAGATAAACTGGGGGTTCGGGGGTGGGGTGCACTAGTTGGTGGGCCTGATGGATAGAGCTTCATCAGAGCTAAACAACAAAAGAAATCTGAAGCTTCTATGCTGAACATTTTCTGAGTTAGAAGCATTTTTGCATGTCCAGACACCCCCTCTTTAAAAGGAGCCCCCTCCTCAAATATGGGGTGTATTGTAAAACCGTTTGCTGGCGCAGTGTAGATCAGACTCTTCTACAGTCCTGCCAAATTTCACGTTGATCAGTGCAGCCGTTTTTGTGCTACGGTTGACCAAAAATCACTGGAAAAAATAAAAAATAAACAGTATGAAAACATATGACCCCCAGTTTGCATGCTGTGGTCATAATAGAGCAGCAGAGTGAGCATCTAACATCAAGTGACAACAAGTCCGTGCTTAAAGTCCATTTTTAACCAATCGGTCTCTCCCTGCTGCTGCAGGAAAATCTATATGCTTTTTTTTTGTCAATCCAAGTCCAACTTTTGAGGTGTTTTATAAGCTCTTTATGAGCTCTGCTACAGTGTTTTGATTGCAGTTTTGATATTTTGGAGGGGTGGGTGTTGGGAAGCACTAGGGATCCAGCTGTTTTGGAGCACAGCTGGGATAAACTGGTGGGTTGTTCATTTTCTCTCTTCCTCTGCAAGCACACCACAACTTCAACACCATCTGCTGCAGGAGGAAATCTGCGCATGAGAAACTTACAAACACAAAGTGAACCTAAAGGCCTATAGCAAGCTTTAAAGGAACGCATATCTCCTTTCCAACTAAGAGTATTGGCCAATTGGTTTGAGTGTTATGTGTGTTATTGCACAATATTACAAGTGTTCATGCACTTTGTTAAAACTATGTGCTGAAAAGAATATCAGCTACGACTCAATATCTGGTAATTTGACTGACCTATAGTCATTTTTAATGTCTTCTAATATCCTTTGGCTGTGGTATTCATCTTAACTTGGGGTGACTCTAAAATTTAATCGGTTGTAATTGTGCATCCAATGATCGTGTGCAGAAAGCTTCATTAAAATTCATTCACTGGTTCACACGATATTTTGCTAACAGTCAGACAGGTATGACTTTAGTAGATAAAGACAAGCATTTACATAAAGATTTTGTGGAATGCGTAAGAGCTCAAAACATTTGTAGAGACAACACACAGCTACTACCACACCAAATTTTAGCTCAATGTTTGTAAAACTGATTGAGTTGTAGCCATTTTAGTGTTTTGTGGTGTTATTTGGCTGCGGCATCCATCTTAAATCGGGTTGACTCGAAAAGTTAACAGTTGTAGATGTGCATTATTTGCTCAAATTTCATTCAAATCAGCTTTCTGGATAACAAGATATTTTGCTAACAGACAAAGACATGACACGTGACTGCACGACCGCTTGTTTTGCATGGTGGCGGGCAATAATGAATAAGCAGAAAAAATGCAAGGAGGCCTAATCGATATTTATGACAAACCTAGTTGATTAAAAAGTAATAATAATTAAAAAAAACTTAGCTGTATTGAAAATGTTACTGGTCAATAATTGATGGTGAAATAAAGTGACCGAACTTGTTGGAGGCTTTATGGCAGAGCAGGATGTGTTCCGTGTTTGTCAGGCTGCAGTCTAGACATTGTCATTAAAAATTGATTGAGGAAAACCAGGTTCCCAGTGAACCGACTGACCGCTGCTTTGCTCCCGCTGCTCCTGGCTGGAGGTGGCCGTCTCGGGCTCCACTCTGCGCCGACACCGGCCCTGGCCCCGCACCAGCTGCTCCAGGGGCAGCTCCGAGTCGGGCGTCGGGTAGCACCGCAGACCGGTGGAGCACCTCGGGGTGTACACGCCGCACGTCTCGCCCTCCTGCCGGGCGCACGCCGGGCAGCACCCGCAGCCCGGCTCGCGCACCATCTCCGCGCACGTCTCGGCGAGCCGCGGGCACTGCGCCTGGCGCTCCGCGGTGCAGCCCGGGCAGCGGAACACCATCTCGGCCAGCGAGGCGCCGGCCAGAGGCGGGGAGAGGAGGAGGAGCAGCAGCAGACTGCAGCCGGAGAACCGCAGCATCGTGAGGGTCTTGGTCGTTGTCATGGGGGCGATCGAAGGCGATCCCAAGTGAGAGAAGAGAAGAAATGTGCAGCGAACAGGTGAAGCCGGGGGTGCTGGGAGGTCTGCTGGGTCCTACAAATTCCCAGGTTTCAGATTGAGTCACACAGGAGTGTTAATTTCGAACACCATCTGGTTTATTTCTAAAGACTCTTGAATAGGCAGCAGGCTAATTATTCATTTTTAAGACGTTTAATAGATACTATTTGAACTTATTAAATGTGTAGTTTTTTTTTTGGTTCCAACAACAGAGTTTGTTGAAGGACTGCAGTAAGATGTCATGGTTCAACCCTGTGGCCAAAGAAATGATCTTGTTTTTCTTAGACTTAGTTAATAATACATGCAGGGGTTAAGAAATGAACTTCAGCATTCCCTTTATTATCTTAAAAATGTTTGTCTTTATAGGTGACAAGTGTGCTTAGGGTTGGGCGTCGTTTGGTTTCCATTGATTCCCAATTTCGATTCTTTTTAGAGGCAGGGTCAAAAAACTTTCCACGGTTCAAATGAGCTATGTAACCTGAGTTCTTTCTAGATAAACAGATGTTGTGAATTTTCTGCAAAACGTGTCCATATAACTAAATCATACACTTATATCCAGCCAGAGCGTTTGATCTTGTTTTGAGACAAGTTACTAAGAAAAAGCAGAATGTGTTTGATTATTAATCTTGTTAGCCTGGACTAACAGATCCATCCTTTGTTGAGTGTCCTATACTTTACATTAAAGGACAAGGTTTTGGAAATTCCATCACTTACGGTAATCTATGAGAAGCAGGTCTTGCCAGCCCTAATGAATGTTTTATGTGAAGGAAATATGAATATATTTAAATAGTTATGTCCTAATTTGTGTATCTTCATCATCATTTGTTCAATTACCATCAGCACCATAATCCCTATTCTATTTAGCTTATGTTGAAACAGGTTATTGGTTATTATATAGTGATATAATAATGTTGACATCAGGAATAGTAGCAATGACCATCATAGAAGTACGCACTTACAGACATATGCAATAATCACATTCTTATATATACAGCGGATTAAGTATTGAACACGTCACCATTTTTCTCAGTAAATATATTACTAGAGGTGCTGATGACATGAAATTTTCACCAGATGTCGGTAACAACCCAAGTGATCCATACATACAAAGAAATCAAACCATAAATGTCCAGAAATGAAGTTATTTGTAATAATGTGGAATGGCACAGGGAAAAAGTATTGAACACACTTACTGAAATTTACAGTGGTTTGCAAAAGTATTCATACCCATTGAACTTTTCCATATTTTGTCACATTACAAC
>NW_013952666.1:95477-111882 GCF_001266775.1 Austrofundulus limnaeus
GAATTGAGGCAGTTCTGAAGGCAAAAGGGGGTCCAACCCGTTACTAGCGTGGTGTACCTAATAAAGTGGCCGGTGAGTGTATATATATATATATGCAGATGATGTGGTTTTGTTGGCGTCTTCAGGCCAAGACCTTCATCGTGCACTGGGGCGGTTTGCAGCAGAGTGTGAAGTGGCTGGGATGAGAGTCAGTTCCTCAAAGTCTGAGGCCATGGTTCTTGACTGGAAAAGGGTGGAATACCCCCTCCAGGTCAGGGGGAGAGTTTTTGCCTCAAGTGCAGGAATTTAAGTATCTGGATGTCTTGTTCACGAGTGACGGTAAGATGTAACGGGAGATGGATCGACAGATTGTGGCCTTATCCTCAGTGATGAGCATGTTGCTTCAGTCAGTCATGGTGAAGAAAGAACTGAGTCGAAAGGCAAAGCTCTCGATTTACTGGTCTGTCTACATTTCAACCCTCATATATAATCATGATGTGTGAATCATGACCTAAAGAATGAGATCCCAGATACAAGCAGTCGAATTGAGCTTCCTTTGTAGGGTGGTCAGGCTCAGCCTTAGAGATAGGGTGAGGAGTTTGTCAACTGGATGTGGACCAAGTCTAGCAATGATGGCTCTGTTTGGATGATGGCAGTCCAGAACTGGTCTAGTTTGGTATATGTTGTCCAGTCAGATCTGTCAGTTCCACAACTGGCCCAGTTGTTGTTTGGTAGTGTTGATGGCCCGTGCATCTGGCAAACTGCCTCCAGGCCACCAAAGAAAAATGTTATCCAGGGAGAACTCAGAGTAAAGCCGCTACTCCTCCGCATTTATAGGAGTCATTTGAGGTAGTTTGGGCATCTGATTAAGATGTCTCCTGGACACCTCCCTTTAGAGATGTTTCGGGCACACCTCACTGGTTGGAAAAACCGGAACTTGTATCTTCTCTAGCCTAGAAATGCCTCACCCCCAACAGGGTCCCCCAAGACAAAGGAAAGTATTGAAGAGATTTAAAGTTATTAGAGGTTAGTACTGATGTTAAAAGCACAACACTATATTCTTAGGTTTTCCTTTTTGTAATGTTGACAGTGTTTAATCTATTATGTTTTGATTGATATAGGTTAGTTTCTTGTCCAAAATATGTGACAACACATAATCAAACGTTGTGATGACAGTAGCTGAGGATTTTGTCTGAATGCCTGTGATTCAGCCGTAGGTCAGTAGGGGGTGAACGCAGGCATTGAAGAAGGTGGATATATATATGAACTTCCTGGTTTTCCGGCAGTGTTGGTTTCCTGTCAGCTTGAGTGACAATAAACCTCACTCAGATCCAGAGTTCTGGTGTTGTATGGTTTAATTCCTTCTACAAATCATGTTATTTAACAATTGTGTTTTTAATATCGACTTCAGTTTATTGAATACGGATTTTCTTACAGTATTGCTGGGGAAAGGGCTGTCTGGGTTTCTCTCCTCGACCTGTTGTCTCCATGATCTATGGATAAGTGGCAGAAGATGAAGATGGATATTATATGTTATAATGTATGATTGTACTGTATTGTGTCATTTTTTATCATAATGTATAATATTGTGTCATATCGTACATAATATAATTTATAATCTTGTATTGTACCCAAAGAGCAGTTGAAAGATGAACAACTTCAACCTGGCATGGCATCATACTGTATTGTATGGTATTGTCTCACATTCTTCCATATCATTGCATCATATACTAGATTGTGTCTTGTACTGTGTTACAATGCGTGCTATTGTATTGCATTGTATTTTCAAACTATTTTGCTCCCTGTGATGGACTGGTGACCAGTCCAGGGTGTACCGCGCCCCTCACACTGTGACTGCCAGATATGGGTGTCAGTGACTCCCACTGAAAGGAAGAAGCGCGTTTAGACAAACCATAATGTATCAGTTTGTATTGTATTGTAGTATAATGGATCACATTATGTATCCCGTTTTATCATATTATGTTGAATTGTATCTTTTATTGCATAGATCTAATTGTATTGTATTATCATTTTGAGCATTCCAACTGCCTTTTTGAAGAAGATGCAAAATCTCCATTTGGTTTTTTGGCAGCTCAAAGTTCCTCCCTGGAATAACTTGAATGAAAATAGATGTGATTTTGTGCTCAATACTATTTCAACGAATACTGGCCACCTTCTTAAAGCTTCAGCAGGATCAACCATGTTGCAGCATGTTTATGTCAATCAGCAGCGTCTCCGACTTTGAGCAAACGAACAAGCAAAAGGGCTATGTCCAGAGCATTCCTTACATGGATGAGCCCCCCCCGTGGTTTAAATGTCAATTAACACTCAATAAAAACTTACCACCTTCTCCCAGCTCAGGCACGTTTGTACAGTAACGCCACTGTGCGTGTCCACGGCCATTTTTCCAATCGATCGGTGAGGCCAAGCCTTGAGGTGTCGTTGCTTTGGCCGCAAGACAAGCTCCCATTAACCCCGTCCAGTGTGGCCAGCTAATAGGTGTTTATCCAGGGAGCCAGAAATAGATGCGGCGAGTGAAACCTAACCCACGCCGATATAAATGCAGAGAAGATTTTGTTTTGTGGGTGCGTGCCCTGTTTTAATGTTATTTGGCCTTACGATCCTCGAGCTTCACATGAGAGCATGATTGGAGAAAGGGGCCGTTTCAGCTGCGTCTCTAAAGGCAGTGCGACTCAGGTGGATACCTGGAGGTTTTGTTTGCGCACAGAACCTCACGTCATTTTTGTGAAACCTGTGGATGGAAAAGAAGCAGGAGAGAAGGCCTGCTGTTTTTTGTTTTTTTTATATATACCATTTATAAAAAAGATCCCAGGAAGGAGGTGAGAATTTGAGTCTGGGATGCTCGCTTGCTAATCATCCAAAAAGGCCCATGTGTGCGAAGTAATCCTCACCAAGGAAATTCCTGCCTGTGGCGTTATTAAACAAACAGAATCAGTGGCTAAACTCCACACAGATGGAAGAAGGTTTCAAATCAAAAGTGGACTGAGGGGACACAGTTTGTCGTGTTAGCAAAATATTTCATGAACCTCTGGACAGATTGTAATGAAAGTCTTAGAATTAGTAGTGTTCTTGTTGGACTTGATACAAGCATTTTTTATGAATACTCAAACAATGGAACCATTCTCAATACTGGGATACTGGTATTGATATTCCATTTAATGTGTTACAGTTTACGTTTCAAGTGAAAAAATTGTCAGCTCCATGTTTAAGAAATTTATACTAGTTGAAAGAAAATCTTGTTATTTTCATTTATTTTAAAATGTTGCAACGTATCATACTGTATGTATAATTTGAGTAGCTGTAGGCCTATAAAGAAAAAGAGCCACTTTGATCTAAATAAAAAAAATGTGTTTTCAAAGTCATTATGTCTTTGTACGTAATTGGAGTTAGTACTTGGTATTGACAAGTACCCACACTGAAATACTTGTACTTGGTTTGATAAAAACTGGTATTGAGACACCCCCTATAGTTCTCCTATTTGTTAACTGGATTTGAAGGCCTGGTGTCTCTGAACAATGAAAAAAGCACTTTTAATTAGCATTTTTAATCCAAACACATTGTCATATTTGACTAAGTTTAACTGATAAGAATGAAGATTTCTCTCAGTATAGGTACAAAACTGAATTTCTGACCCAATCTAAATCAACACAAATTTATTTAAAGGGACCCCAGATTAGTTTTTACTATTTTCAAACCAAAAATTTAAAAATATATTACACAGACGGGGCCATTTTGTTTACATGCAAAGCATTCTGGGTAAATGATGATGTGGATAGGTGTGAGGCTGCTAGCGAGCTATATCCACCCTGAAGGTTAATCTTGGACAATATCTGATGATCGACTCTTTTAAATGAAACCAGAGAGCGTTGACAGAGAGGAGAAGGTAGAAATGACTCAGCCTGTAACTGAAAATATAGATGGAGGACAACAGAGCTGCTTCATGGAAGAAGAACCTCAGCTTAGCCTGTTAGCCTTCACGCTAATGCTGACGCTATGGCTGTGTTCAAAACGGCAGGCCAGGTCCTCCGAAGGTCGAATTTGTCGGCTGCATACGTCACAAGCGCTGCGATGAAGGCCGTCCAAAACCGAAGACTCCTCCGATGCGGCCGACAAATACGTCCTTCCTTTGGACCGAATCGAAGGACAGGTCTGATGGACCCTTCCCGGCCCAGCATATCCCATAATGCATTGCGGCCCGACCAGAGATTTTTTTTATGCTAGTAATGGCGGACAAAGCGAGAGAAAAGAATATGTTTTAAATAAAAATATGGCGATATAAAAATTAAAAAATTTTAGCTGTTGTAATTCTAATACTTTTATCATTTGTATGGACGTGTTTTTAAATATTATTTTTGTTGTAAAAAAACGTGAAATAAACATGCACCTACAGCGGGTCAATTAGTTCTTCAAATGTTACCTTTAAGTTAATTTTACAGTTTTGTGATATTAATAATGCTAATGTATTGATATTTTTCTAGTTTTGATTTAAGTTTGCTTGTTTAGCGTCGTCACAGTTGCTAGGAGACATGATGTATGCCGGGGTAAGGAGGGGAGGCTAGACCGTCCAAATTCACAGCCTCTTTTTTTCCGGTCTTCCCGGTCTGCCAAGGACCCGGCCTGCCGCGACCGGGGAGTCTGGGTCCTCCGGAGGACCCGGCCTGTCGTTTTGGACACAGCCTATATTGCCTTATATGTATTAGCTCAGTGCTAGCGCGACAAACAAGCTAAACTGAGGTCCTACATCCATATTTTCAGTTACAGACTGAGTCATTTCTACCTTCTCCTCTCTGTCAACGCTCTCTGGTTTCATTTAAAAGAGTCGATCATCAGATATTGTCCAAGATTAACCTTCAGGGTGGATATAGCTCGCTCACACTGAGGACCTATCCACGTCATCAATTACCCAGAATGCTTTGTGTGTAAATAAAATAGCTCTGTCCATGTTAAAATATATTAAAAAAAAAATGATAAAAACTAAACAGCCTACAGTATTTTACAGTCTTTATTTTACAGTTAAAATATATGTTTATCAAATAAAGTCTAATGTTACAACTAATCGGGGATCCCTTTAAATGTTTGTGAAGCAATAAAACCCTAAATGGTACCATTAATTCTGCTTTTGTTGAGCTCTTAACAGCTGATAATGTTTAAAAACACACTCTTGTGCTCCCATTTTCTCATATCGCCCGTAGAGCTTCCACTGAGCCCTTGCCCTATAAGTGGAGGAAAAGTTAAACAGATTACATAATTAGTCAGTCTGGATAAAACCATGTCACACCTACAACACATACAGCTGGACTATGAGCTCATTTTGTAACTAACTAGCTGTCAGAACTGGTTTTCACGCAGGCCCGACAGACCAAAAATGCACGAGTCCCTTCAGCGAGCGCATTCTGCTGCATCTTACTGAATGGAAATGTTTACCAAATTACAGTACATAAATCCGTACTTGGAAATGCTACCTTCACACGTTCCAAATGGAAAAAATGCTAGCGTGTGTGCAAGCTTTTGTTTTTGAACATGTGTATATGTCCAAGTTTTTGTTTGCTACCCGTAGCAACGAGGGATATGTGTGCAATTTAGGAAACTTCTCGCTTTATTTGCTAATGCAAATCACCGTGAGGTATCTGTTATGAAGCCGCAGTGTTCCCCAATAAAACCTAATAAAAACCTGATGAAAACTGCTTTTCGGATGACTTTCCTCTTTGTGCAGTTGTTGCAGATTTAGAACCTAGATAATGAAGTTAGGAACTTAAATTTTCCCCATCTGAGACATTGATGTCATCAGCTTTATTTTGCCTGCCGTTCAGAAATATTTCACTTTATGCCCTGTTTGTATTTATTTTGTAGGTCATTATCATTATTAATGGCATGGACTGACATTTATGAGGAAAGACCCAAGTTAATATGCTCGTTTAATACCTCAAGTGTTTGTGTTTGTTTTAAAGCTAAGAAGTGCAGGAATTCTTTGCAGGGTGAAGTGGAAACAAGTAATCATCAGAATACACGCTGCAGATGTTTTTGTTTTATACAGAATAAATGCTGGGCCGGATTAAATGTTCTTTCTGCCTCCAAAGAAAACTTTGTTTGACCTTCTACAACTAAAGGTTGTCTGAGGTCCTTGTTGAAGTCTGCCACCTAGTGGTCGCCTGAGGTAGTGCTTTTCATTTATTTAGTTTGGACTGGGGAAAAATGGATATTCTTATTTAAAATGGTCTGGATTTCTCTATGTGTAACTTAATACTGATGAATATTTGGGATGCTATTTTTATAGCAACTCGACTGTTTGAGAAATTCATCCTTATTTGGGCTTGCCAGAAAATGTTCAACATGTTTTGTTGCCTCCAGAAATATTTATAACTTAATAGTAGTCACGATGTTTAAAATCACGACTTAGTACCTCATAATCATCATTTAGTATCTTATAATCATGACTTTTTCTCTCTATGACACGTCTGTCTTATGGAGGTAAATTTGTGTTTTTATGATTCAATCAAACAAAAAGCATCTTCAATCAAAAAAAATAATTTCAATCAAAAAATTTTTTTCAACCAAACAAAAAATAAATTCAATCAAAATTAATATTTTCAACCAAAAAAAATAATAATTTCAACCAAACTAAAAAAGCAGTTTTAATATAAAAAAATAATTTCAACCAAAAAAAATGTTTTATCAACCAAATAAAAAAAAAACTATTTCTATCAAAAAAAAAAACCTATCAAAACGTTTTTTGCAAAAAAAAATTAACCTTTTGGCTGAATCTCAAACTTTTGGTTGACGCTTTAAGTTTTTGGTTGACTTTAGTGAAGGAAACAAATCTGCCACTTCTGAGTATGGCAGGCCCTTTGAACATAAAATCGGCTTTACAACTTTACAGATATATGAAATTCGTTTATGAACAGTCGTATTTGAGATATCGTGAATTGTAAATCATGGATGTTTGACGCTTCAGATGACAAATCCACGGACATCATTCAGGACATCTGGAGTTACATTTTGACTTGCCAAAATTCCAGATACCTTGAATTGTTCTTCGACACATTCTGACTAGTCAGAATATAAATGCAGATATCTTAAATTATTATTCAGGATAGTCAAAATGTAATTTTTCTTAATGAAAACAGATATCTAAAATCATGTTTACTAATAGTCAGACGAGACCGATTTTATGTTAAAACGGCCTACCATACCGCATTATCATACCTTCTGGTCCATCGGGGCCACCGTAGAGGCGTCATGTGACAGCTGCAAGATGTCAACATTACTGGGCAAAACTAATTCCTGAAACCTCGTTGGTTCTTTACGTTAATGAATAAACATGCTTTTGTTTTCTCCCTCCGAAAGAAGACCTGGATGTTAGCTGTTTGTTTTATTCTTGTCACCGAGCAGGTTTGTTCTTTAGTCTGTTTGACCGGAAATATACACCTAGCTAGCTGAGCTATTTTAGCTGTGCCTATAGCAGCCAATCTTAGTGATTTATTATTATTATTATTATTATTATTATTATTGTGTTTTTAATCTGACTACACTGTGCACGGGTGGTAAAAACAGTTCCTGGAAAAGGGTTTAATAGATATTATCTGTTTCAATATCCAAAGCGTTTGTTTTGTATAAAAATGTGGTTTTAGCATCATTATGGTTGTGTTTGTGTTTACAGGATGGCTGTGTCCCACACTGGTCAGTCTTCTCTTGTGTCCAGTCTGGCCACACTTCTCCGTAACAACGGTACGTTGCAATGACATTAAACTTTTTAATGCAAGAATAGTTTTTATTTATTTATTTATTTTAATCTGTAAAATAGGGCATCATGTCAAAGCTCTAATATAAATAGAAACTAATAGCAAATGAAGAATGTCCAGCTGTTTTTGCTGTAGAATTAAAATAATAAGCACGTACAAATAAGACTTTATGTTTGACACAGCTGTAGATTCTAGATTTGCAAAGCTTTGATAGAAAAAGAAAAATGTAAATATTCAAACATTTACAGTTTAAGAAAGAGAAAAGCGGTTAAAAACCCTGAAAAAGCTCAAATTTGATCAAAAAGATTTAAAGGGATCCCTGATTAGTGGTAACATTAGACTTTATTTGATAAACATATATTTGAACTGTACAATAAAGACTGTAAAAATACTGTAGGATGTTCAGTTTTGTAATTTTTTAAAACTATATTTTAACACGGACGGAGCCATTTTATTTACACACAAAGCATTCTGGGTAAATGATGACGTAGACAGGTCATCGATGTGAGCGAGCTATATCCACCCTGAAGGTTAATCTTGGACAATATCTGATGATCGACTCTTTTAAATGAAACCAGAGAGCGTTGACAGAGAGGAGAAGGTAGAAATGACTCAGCCTGMAACTGAAAATATGGATGGAGGACAACAGAGCTGCTTCATGGAAGAAGAACCTCAGCTTAGCCTGTTAGCCTTTGTGCTAGCACTGACTCTATATTGCCTTATATGTATTAGCTCAGCGCTAGCGTGACAGACAAGCTAAACTGAGGTCCTCCATCCATATTTTCAGTTCCAGGCTGAGTCATTTCTACCTTCTCCTCTCTGTCAACGCTCTCTGGTTTCATTTAAAAGAGTCGATCATCAGATATTGTCCAAGATTAACCTTCAGGGTGGATATAGCTCGCTAGCAGCCTCGCACRGATGACCTTGTTGATGTCATCATTTACCCAGAATGCTTTGTGTGTAAATATAATGGTTTCGTCCGTGTAAAATATTTTAAAACTTTTAGTTTAAAAATGATAAAAACTAAACATCCTACAGTATTTTTACAGTCTTTATTTTACAGTTAAAATATATGATTATCAAATAAAGTCTGATGTTACAACTAATCGGGGATCCCTTTAAAAAAAGAGAGATTTGTGAATGCTTAATGCTGAACGATTTTTGTAGAAAAATAAAGATGTACAAAAACTTGTAAATACTACAAAAAATCTGAAAATATCAGAAAAGTTTCTAAGTCGTAGCTAAAGCTGAATCTAGCACAGGAAGAGGCAGAAAAAGCATGTGTTTGCTAAATGAAGCAGTTAAAAGCTAAATGTATCACAAAAAGGTGAATTTAGCTGAAAATGACTAAAATTAGCCAAGTAGCTCAAACTGCAGAAAACAGATGAAAAAAAGTATAAAAAACTCAAGTGCTAGAAGAAAGGTCAACAAACTTCATTGACCTTTCTTCCAAGTCTTTGTTTTATGCAACAGTCCAAAATCACCAAAACCTGTTTTTAAGTAGAAAAACCTCATTCGTAAGGAAGGCTTGCAGCTGCTTTCAGTTTAGCTGTTTTTACTGGTAACAGCTAAAACATAATTTAAACATTGTTTTCAAATGCAACGTTCTACTAAGAAAGGGAAAAAAATCAATTTATTCTGTTAAACTTACACTACGTCCAACACATACAATCAATTATTGATATTTATAATAATAATAATTTTATTTGAAAAGCGCCTTTCAGGACACGGGAGGGGATGGAGATGTGTGCGAGGTCGGACATGTAAGGAGGGGCAAGATGGTGGACAGATTTTATAGATTGACTTTATTGAGCCTGAAAAGAGCTGAACGTTTAGATGTGAAGGACATGGTTAAACTTTGAACAAAGCTACAAGAGGATGAAAGGAGTATAAAAATTAAATTAGCGCAATGGCTGAAAACAGCAGAAAGATAGCTGAAAAAGCATAAAAAGGGCGAGTATTGGGGGGAAAAGTTGAAGGAGGTTAAAATTAGGACAGGAAGTTAAAGTGCAGGAAAGATTTAACTATTTTGAAGAATAAGGTTGTTGAAGACAGCTCTATTAATTTTTAATGAGACAAAATGTGGCCTAAAGAGCTTAAATATCTCAAAGTATAACCTGCTGGAACAACCTGTACATTTTGAAATATGTTTTGCTGAAATAGTACAAAAATTGTGGAACAAGTTGCGTGCGGTTCATGTGCACACAGGAAGTTACTGCATCCTAAAATAAAGACCTACCCAGTGGTTTTCCTTGGTTCATGAGATATTTTGCTGACAGACAAACAGGGTTTACTCCAAAGTTTGAAGCAAAGATGTTGCACAACGTGGAACAACTATCTCACCAAATAATCTAAGCTAAAATCTGTAAAACTGACTGAATTAGAGCCACTCTTGTGTTTTCTGTTGTCAGTTGTTGTGGCGTCCATCTTGAATCAGGTTGACACCAAATGTGACTCGGTTGTAGTAAGAAATCAATTAAAGTTCATGGTAAATTATTAACCCAGACTAGATCATCCTTGAAGAATATTAGTAAACAGCGTACACTTTTGAATAATAAATTTTTCTAATCCGTTTACCATGAAGCAGCTGCCTGTCTTTTTGTGTCAGAGTACTGAGAAGGTCCAGTTTGCTGAAACGCTCAGAAGTGTTTATGTAGAATGAAAACGGAGCTGCTCTGCTCTGCAGGCGACGTGGTGCTGGACGGCAGCAGCACTCTGACGCTGCCGGCTGCCAGCCTGCAGCAGCTGACTCGGCTGTTTGAGCAGTACCTGCTGTCTCGGAGCCAGCAGCACGGGTTCCTGGCGCTGCCCTCGCACCCTGCCGACACCGCCGCCCTGTTACAGCTGCAGTTCCTCTTCGACGTCCTGCAGAAGACCGTCTCCCTCAAGGTGGGCTCCCTTCAGGAACTGTTTCATTGACTTCAGCCTGCATGAACGGGTTTGTCCTGTTACCGGTGGGTTGGCGGGTTCGAATCCTTGCTCTGTTCGTCTCATTTGTTGCCTCGTTCAAGATTTAAAAATATCACAAGTGATCACGCTTAAAGTTGTTTTCAAGGTTCCACTAAAAAGGCTATATCTCAACCTAAGCTGTGTGAACGTAACATCAGCTCATGGCGGCACAGTTGGTAGAGCTGTTGCCTCTCAGCAAGAAGGTTGCTGGAACGAGTCTCGGCCAGAAACCTCCCTGCGTGGAGTTTGCATGTTCTCTCCATGCATGCATGGGATTTCTCTTGGTACTCCGGTTTCCTACCATGGAGCAAAAAGCTCACGAGCCAGAGCAAACCACATCATCTGTAACACATGGTGGATGAAGTGTGACGGCTTGGACATGCATGGCTGGATGGATTCAGAGGTATTCAGAGACAAACTGTGAGATCAGATTCAGCCAAACTGATAGGTGGTCGTTTCATAATACAGATGGACAATGACCCAAAACACAAGCAACCCTGGAGTTGAATATTTAAATTTATCACCTTCACAAATGTTTGTATTGCTTTTCAATATGTCAAAAAAAGATGAAGTTAGTCTTCTGGACAGTTTGTTCTTTAATGAAACGCTTCGTCTCTCCTCCAAGAGACTTCTTCAGTCTGAGGATCAGTGCCTCCACATGGTGGACAAACAGTTTTAATGATGACAGTCAAAACTGTTTGTTCACATTCAAAAGGGGACCATCAGCCTAACAATAGATCGTTGGTGCCCTGATTATCTCTATTGCTCACAGAGGGTTGAGTTAAACTCACAGTAACCACATTGTAAGAGGGGGACAACTGGACACGAAGGCCTCCACCTCTGTTTAATGGTGGACGGTTTTTCTTCACAAAGATGGCTTCCTTTACTCCTCTCAAACCAACGTTCCTCTCTATCAAGAATGAGAACATCTTCATCCCTGAAAGAGTGACCGCTGGCCTGTAGATCAGTGGTTCCCAACCTTTTTAGACTTGTGTAACCCCGAGCCATTTTGTCATACCACTACTACCCCTTCAGTCAAACGTAATGATGATTCTCCAAAACTATAATGTACAACAGCTGATTATTTATTGAAAATTATTTATTTAACACCCAGAATATTTAATTCTCAGGCATTTCATTTTTTTACTCAAATTAAATATAAAAATAAAAACGTTGCCTTGAACGTGATTAAGTAATAAAATAAATAAACCAGGGAATGGCTGGTGCAGAAAACGGCAGCGTCCAAAATAGTGTGTTCCATGAGATTCCACGTTTTATACTGGATTCCATTTTGTGTCAATTCCATGATTCTGCATTTTCTGCATTACAGAAATCATAGGGCCCTACATATCAGTCTTTATTTATTTACTTTTTTACACACCTGAGGAATTTTTCCACATACCCCCTGTAATATTCTCGCGCACCCCAAGGGGTACACGCACCTCCGGTTGGGAATCATTGCTGTAGATGAGTGTAATGGTACGTTCACACCGAACGGGTTTTGAGCGGCAGGAGTGACCAATTCACATGCAAAGTCTATGGCTACGTTCACACTGCAGGCAAATCTGACCCAAATCCGATTTTTTTGACCCATCTGACTCATATCCGATTTTTTTATGACAGTCTGAACGAGACAAATCCGATTTTTTCAAATCTGACCCAGGCCGTTTCAGTATGTGGTTTTAAATCGGATATATATCTGATGTTTTCAAAGTGACTGCAGTGTGAACGCTCATGTCACATTCATCTGACTTTTTCATCAGGAGGAGGGGGTGAAGGATCGATAAGACACTAACCTCAAGTCTCGCTGTTTAAATCTGCAGCTCCGTGTGTTTACAGCTCCAAAACACAAGTCCAGTTGCTTCATCTTTTTACTTTTCATTTTCCACGTAGATAGTTTGATAATAACATGTCCAGCCTGGGTCGCGGAGAGTATCGATCCTAACGTTCGATACTTGGTCGATACTTTTTTCCAGCTCGTAGATTCGTTCAAAAAAAAAAAAAAAAAAAAGCTTCATTGGAGCATCCCGGTCAGAGGCAGCTTCAGATATAAACACTGACTAAAGAAGCAGGTCAGATAATAATTTAATCGGCTCTGATTAAACAACATCTGAGTCGATGTGCAAAAAGTAGTGTAGCATCCATGCTAGCTCTGTAAACAAACAAGCCGGCTGATGAGACGTCACGTCTTTTACTGCGCATGCGTGTCACATCATTGCTGTGTAGCGTTCACACAGGGGTCTGATGCAGGTCACATTTAAAATGTAATGTGAACGTTCACACAAAAAGATGGGATTTTTTCAAAAAATCGGAACTGAGCATTAAGACCTGCAGTGTGAATGTAGCCTATGAGGACGCGCCTCTAGGGGTCGTGCGTCGCATCACGTACGTTTTGGGCGGCGCGCAAGGAAGGCGGAAGGGGCGCAGAGCAAATCGCCTCTAAATCATCTGGTGAGTTAATTATCTGCTGTGCGCAATGTTCACTTGCTTTTTAGTAAATAAATTAAAGCCATTTTCTTTTATTTTATCTTTATTCATCCGCCGAGGACACGCTCCTCCCACACCTCGCTACAACCGCTGCTGCTGCTTCTCGTTCTGGTCTGAACACTAGTGCGTTCTTCGGTCTGAACACTAGTGCGTTCTTCGTTCTGAACACTAGTGCGTTCTTCGGTCTGAACATAGTGCATCCAACGAGAGGTGTTTTGAGCTTTTTGGCGGCTCAAAAAGCGTTCGGTGTGAACGTAGCATAAACTGTAGAGTCCTGGTCTGATGATGTAGTTCTTCTGTGCTGGCCCATTCTTTTGAACAGTGGCTGTTTTGTTTCCCCGATGTATAACTGGCCCTCCTAGCACTTATACAACATTACTCTGTTTGTGCCGAGGGGACCAGATCTTGGGGTGAATCGATCTTTCACCCCAAGATCTGGTCCCCGGGCACATTCGTTAAAAACTGTCCAGAAGACCCACTAAACTTTTTTTTTTCTACCTGGATTACTGAGATGCATCAGGACATTTTCAATATGAGTGCATTCTTATGGTAAAGTGGACATAAGCCCAGTGATTACTTTGTGAGAATTTGATTTAAGTACTTCTAGTGGTTCGTTAATTATTTTGTGCAAGCTACCCTAAACAATATTTCCTCTCAATAATGAAACATCATCAAATGTCCTGTGCCACTCTGCCCCCGTGTGTTGGACAGAAGATATACAGTATTTCTTGTCATTTTTCCTGCTGCTGATTAGAGGCCTTGTAATAATAATGCATTTTATTTATAAAGCGCCTTTCAGGACACCCAAGGACGCTGGTAGATATGAAACAGTTGACATGTATGTTCACATTTGGTGACAGATTGTGTATCCTAAACCATTTTGCTACCAATTATCTTTTACCTCATGCTGTTTGACAACTGTTTGAGTCCTATTTTTGTAATCTAAGATTAAAGTCGCAATCCTAACTTTTCTCCAATTCTGAGGGAACAAAAATCAGAACTCATGAAAAAAAAGTCTATTTATATGTTTTTTGCTTTATGGCCCTAAACCTTTTCTGTACAGACCTGTGGTTTGAGCTAAAAGCTATTTAAAAAATTATAAGTTTGAACAACCTTGGTTTATTTGTCTAAAAATTCTTATTCTACAACTAATTAAGCTCTGTGATAGACTTAGTGAACTGAGAAATCAAGCAAAAAAAAAAAATACAAGTAAACTATAGAGTAAGTGATTGTATATTAGTAGCAGAAGCTAAAGCAGTATGATTGAATGTTGAAGAACTTTTGCATTTTGAGAGCTTTCCTCCAGTAACCTGACCTTCTAAGTCTGAAATATAAGGTTCCTGTGATTATTACCCACTGAAGTCCTCCATGAATGTCCAGATGCATCTCAGTAATCCAGGTAAAAAAACAAAAACAAAAAAAATTGTATAGGTCRTCTGGACGGGTTCTTCTCTAATGTGGGTGGAGTGATACTGGCAATAGCAGCACTGTAGGAGGGGACACTTTCAGTTGTCCCCCTCCTACAGCGCTGCTATTGCCAGTATCACTCCACCCCCTGTTAACAATAAGTGTTAATTAGGTGTCAACGATAGCCATGTGATGTGAGTATCAGTCACATGGAGGCAGGGCTTAAAAGCCTGAATTTTGCCTGAAACTCTCAGACTGAAGAAGTCTCTTGGAGAAGAGACGAAACGTTTCATTAGAGAAGAACCCGTCCAGAAGACCTACACAATTTTTTTCTTTTTGTTTTTTTTTCTCCATGAATGTCCTTCTCTGTTTTGTTGTGTAGGATGTAGGAAATATATTTCAAGATTAGCTTGTAATCTTGTTCCTGCCGCCTCTCTGCTGGATCTGTTCTGTTCATGGAGCTCGTGTCTCTTTGCGTTGACTGCTTTTGTTGCATTGTTTGTAGTACAACTTGTGTATAAAATACACTGCTAGAGGAATAGTTCACCTTTCTGTCAGAAATCATGTGCCGTCTAAATATTCTGGATTATTAATAACGTTAAGAGTCTCTTTAACAGTAATCTGTGCTTGTATGCAGCTAATCCACCAACCAGGAGTGCACCTGGACTCTGTGGTGAAAATTTTCCCTTTTAAGTCTCTCAAGTGTTTGGAGGTAGTTTATGAGCATCTTTTTCATGCATCGTCTTTTATTTAGTATCTGGTCATGAATGACCTCTTTGTGTTTGCTCCTCACCAGCTGAAGAGAATCCCTCCACACCTCCTGGAGGGACTGAGAGGAGTTTATTCTCAACTGGAGGTTTTTATTTGCACAAAAAGCCTCAGCTCCCTGGAGGTACGTCCATATTCTTCTACTTCTTCTTCTTATTTTTTTTTAATTATTTTTTGTTGTCCACATGAGTCTAACATCAAATGAAGTATTTCTGTGGCTGCTAAGAATTTTTTTTTAATTTTATTTATTTATTTATTTTAGGAGCTGCTGTCGACGTGCGGAGGCGACCTGAGCTCTGCGCTTCCTTGGTTGGAGCTTCACACCCTGAATTTCAGCTACAACTCCATCGTCTGCCTTGACCAATCAATAGTACGACAGACCAACACTTACGTCTAAACCCGCTACTGCTACCTTAGATACTTTCTCAGAATTTGCTAACAAAGCCTCGCTAACACTGAAGTAATAAACGTAAAAGAAATTAGCAGAAGCTCCCACTAAACAAGTAAAAATAGGCAGAAGCAAACAATAAGAGCTAAATGCTAACCGCTAAAACGACTGCCACTCAGTCTGTCACATGTCATCGTCTCCTTCAGGCGGAGGACTGACTCAAACGTGTTGATGTTAGTTTGTTAGTTAGCTGTTAGTGGACGTAATGTTGGCAAAACTTAATTTAGTGGATGCTAATTGGTTTGCTAACAGGTTTCAGAGTTAGTGGAAAATCTAACTTGCTAAATCAGGCATGGGCAGTCCTGGTCCTGGAGGGCCGCAGCCCTGCATGTTTTACTTGTTTCTCTGCTCCAACACCTGATATGACTGAATAGATGATTATCAGGCTTCTGCAGTATGGAGGACCGAAACTGACATAATTAGAAATAAAAGCAGAATTATATGAACCACTAAATAAATACACTCAAAATGCATCAATTACTTGAAAAATGGAGAACTTTATCTCCTGTTTTATATTTTAATTGACTTTCATATTTCTTTTTCCAGGTTAGTTCAAATAAATTAGTTTATGTATGAACACGTAATTTAAAATTTATTTTAAATATAT
>NW_013952666.1:112933-117524 GCF_001266775.1 Austrofundulus limnaeus
ATATATATACTGTATATATATATACTGTATATACATTATATGTATTATAGGGCGACTGTGGGGGTTGTATGAAGTCATTCTACTGTGAAGTTATCCGCTGATGGATTTAAAGTTAAAAGAACTGAACTGACTCTTCTTGTCACAGACTTTACTGAACGTCCTGAAGTCTTTGGATCTAAGCCACAACAAGATTCAGGAGTGTGCAGAGTTTTTAAAAGTAAGTTACGCAATGAACCAGTATTTTTCTTTGTTCCATCTTTACCTTTTAAAGATTAAACGCCCAACCCGCCTTTGTTTCTGTAGCCTCTGAGTGAGCTGGAGCACTTGAACCTGGGCTACAACTGCCTGCAGAGGGCGCCGACGCTCGGCCCGAGCGCCAGGGCCAAGCTGCACACGCTCATCCTCAGGAACAACGAACTGGAAGCTATTAACGGTAAAGCAGGCCTGGTTTTCAACTCTCTTATCTCGCTCTTAAAAAGGCAGAGACAAAACGTCTCGGCTCTGATCAGAGGAGAGAAATCGGCCGGTGAAATCACCGAGCTGACAGAGGAGTGAGGTCATAAGGAATGAAAACTGGGGAAAAGCTGTGCAGGAAGGTTAAAGAAGCTGACGTTTTCACCTCCAAGTGTTTCAAAGTATTCATCAAGTCTAAGATTAGTCTCATTAAATATACTGTGTTTTTTTTTCTTCCTCTTTAACAGGTGTGGAGCAGTTGTCTTCACTCCAGCATTTAGACCTAGCCTACAACCTGCTGTTGGAGCACTCTCAGCTCGCCCCTCTGTCTTTGCTGCATTGCCTCAGCTCAGTAAAGACACACTTCTTCTTAAATATGAACCAAACGAATGAATCACACTCTGAGGCCAATGTGTCACCAAATGTTATCGTGTTGTTGTAGCTGAACCTGGAGGGAAACCCGCTGTTTTTCCAGAAGACCCACCGTACATGCACAGTTAGACATCTCTCACCAAAAGCTGCCAGTGTCAAAGTAAGAGGCTTCTTTTCCTGCTGTCGTGGTAAAAAAAAAAAAAAAAAAGAAGGGAATAAATCACTTAAATCTATTGCAGGGGTGTGAAACTCATTTTCACTAAGGGCCACGTGAGCATTATGGTGGTTGTTATACTTCCACGTTTCGTGTTTAACGAAACGTCACATTACTACATCTGAGCACAGCTAACAACAAACAACTGAGCTCTATGTGGTATTTCATGCATATAAACACATCCTCTTATAAACACTGAAAAGTACTATAAGTACAACTGACTAAATGTGAAATAAATATTACAGAAATACTATTAAAAGTCAAAGAGTTTCACTCACTGGGTTGCAGTGAGTGGCTGTGGTCTTGATTTCTGAACTCTCCCACTATCCAACAGGGAATTCCCACTGGAAGGGGCGTTCCAGTTTAAATTCACAACTTGTAATTGTGAAATTCCCATTTCCCAGTACGACTGGGCCACAGAAAAAATAGTCTATGAAGGTGCAGTGAAATTTAGATTTTGCCAGCTAACAACTGATTTTGAACCCTGAGCACCTCCACCTAGAGCTGGGATTACACAGGTAGAATAATCAGCATGCATTATGGGAGATGTAGTTTATGGTCAATGCTGGCTTTAAAGCAGCATACACTGATATTCAGACATTATTTTGTCTTTGAAACTCTAGCTGGCCACGAAATGTCATGGCAGGCCACATTTGGCATGTGTTCTATTAAAATTATTAAGGAAAGTAGAAGTTCTTCTAATCAAATCCACTTTATTAACCAGTTATCACCAAGTGTGACCACATCTATCAAAGCATTTAGTGGGGTAAATCAGTACTGTGAAGCCTTTAAAGTAATGATGATTTTTATTGTCCTGATAAGTAAAACCTTGGCGTTAAAAGGGGTTTACCTAATTTTTATCATAAATTGATGTCTTTATTTGTCTATTTAATGCAAAACAGTATTTTTTGTCAAGCGAGGCAGCTTTCAGCAGGAGTTTCTCCTTGGATTATATGTTAATATTTTTTATTAAGTGTTCTTTTTTTGTGTCTCTCTTTTAGCTCAGACTTGATGGTATTCCACTGTCTTCATCTGAGTTATCAGTAAGTCAGCTTCTCTTTTTTTATGTGAATAAACTATAAATAAATATAATGGGAAAATGTACAGATTATGATGTATTTTAGTGGATTATGCAAAGAAAATGCGTCTCTCTGGTCAGGATTGTTGACGACCATTGTTTTAGACGTTTTAGAGGGTTTTTATAAAACGTTTTTGATTTTTATTTAAATGTTTGCAGTTAGTTAAACAATGAAAGTGAATATTTTCATTGCTTTAAAAGAAAAACAACACAAAATGTGACACTTTTTTGGCATCAAAAACAACGTTTTAAAAGCTGTCTAAAGACGTCAGCTGGTGGTTTTCTGTTTCCGCCAAAACTTTTTCTTATGATTCAGGTTGGATCTAAGGTTAAAACAATATTAGTTTTCTTTTTTAATTTTACGTTTGCTTCAAGCTTTTCTATTGAATATACTGCCTGGCTAAAAAATGGTCAGACACTAATATTTTGTTGGACCATCTTTAACTTTGATTATGGCACGCAGTGGCTGTACATCGTATTCCCAGGCCTCTACAATGTCACAACATTTATTCCAATTGGCACTAGCTGCATTTATTTTTCACCAAGGTCTTGTATTGATGATGGGAGATTTGGACCATTGTGCCAAGTCTTTTACAGCCCATCCCAAAGATTCTCATTTGGGTTCAGATCTGGACTCTGATGTCTCATGACCTCATTTTTTTGGACATGTGGTGGAACTAATACTTTTATGTTTAAGCAAGTAAATCATGACATCCTTTAATGACCTAGGTTTTCATGACATGCTGTTCATCTGCAGACAGAATGATTAAAGTCAGAACAAGATTTGCTAACAACAGTCATTCTTAGATATCACTTGTGTTTATCTTTGTGTTTTCCATTGACCTTGTATCAAATCTTGTTTTATTGCAACAACAGGAAACACAGAGAACCTGCCCTGTCTCTGTGCCTCTGCTTCTCTCTGTCACTGTCTCTCCACTCTCCACTGTTGAACTGTGTCTCGAGAGGCCTCATATATATATTAACAAACAGCATTCTGTCATCTTAGCAAGATTTGGTACAAGGTCAATGGAAAACACAAAGATAAACACAAGTGATATCTAACAATGACTGTTGTTAGCAAATCTTGTTCTGACTTTAATCATTCTGTCTGCAGATGAACAACATGTCATGAAAATCTAGGTCAGTAAAGGATGTCATGAATAACTGCCTTAAACACAAAAGTATTAGTTCCATTACAGGACACATAATGTTGCTGAATCTAGACCAACCCCAGATCATAGCACCGCCCCAACAGGCTTGTACAATCGACACTACTGGGTGCATCATTTCACCTGCCTCTCTTCTTACCTGATGCATCAGTCTGGAACCGGGTCAATCTGGACTTATCAGACCACATGACCTTCTTTTATTATTCAATCGTTATGATGCTTCCTTGTAAATTTAAGCCTTTCCCCCCAACATTCATATAGTTGTTTATTTTGTTTGTCTCAATACCTTGTGTTCCCTTTATGTGCTCTATTACACATCGCTCTGAATTCTGCTGTAATCTTTCTACTGTAGGAAATAGTTCAGTTGAGAGCCCGAATTAGACCCTTGACTGTCCCTCTGGCCTGTTCACACCTCCTGATGTTGGTCCCTCCTACATCACAACCCCACTCTGTCCTGTGACCAGGGTTTCAGACTGTGATTAAAGCTAAATAGAGTCTTGTTGATTCTCTAACTGTTTAAAGTAAATGCACAAAATATCCTTTACGATTTGATTTCACCAAACTTTGAAGTTGGTGAAATCATTTACAATTTCTTTGCTTTGTTAAATCCACACGACAACCTCTTTTGTTTTTTGTTTTTTGATCAGACAGTGCGTTTTAGTACTCTGTGTTTTATTTTTTGTAACACTTGTTATCATACATTTAACTAATTCATTTGAGTTTATTTAAAGACTCAAAAAGTACCTGAGCAATCCCACATCTTGATAGAATCTCCTTGGTGCCACTGCAAAAAATGTCCACCTAACCAAGTTTTAAAATCTTATATCCAACCAAAAAGTCTTTTTGTTCTTGTTTTGAGACTGATTTACTAAACAAGAACTGATTGTGTAAGAATAATAATCTTGTTTTCAGAATGTGTAAGATTATTTGTCTTGTTAGCCTGAAAATTTGACTCAAATTAAGTCAAAAATTTCTGCCAATGGAGTAAGAAAATTTTACTTGGTAAGATTCCTGAAATACTTGATTTAACTCAATTTTTTCTTATTTCATGAATCTTACCAAGTAAAAATTTCTTACTCCATTGAGTCAAGTTTTCAGGCTAACAAGACAAATAATCTTACACATTCTGAAAACAAGATTATTATTCTTACACAATCAGTTCTTGTTTAGTAAATCAGTCTCAAAACAAGATCAAAAAGACTTTTTGGCTGGATATAAGGTTTTAAAACTTGGTTAGGTGGACATTTTTTGCAGTGCAGAAACTCTGTAGTTTTAAATTTACAAACTCACACATCTAAAGTTATG
>NW_013952666.1:118363-126591 GCF_001266775.1 Austrofundulus limnaeus
CATGAGGCCCATTATTCTTACACAATCAGTTCTTGTTTAGTAAATCAGTCTCAAAACAAGATCAAAAAGACTTTTTGGCTGGATATAAGGTTTTAAAACTTGGTAAGATGGACGGTAAATGTCCAAAGAGCTCTATCTATAAAACCCTAACTGCCAAAATGTCAGCTTTTTGGTTTTTTATATCTTACTTTTTCTTCAACCTCCATAATCTGGAGCTGTTGCTTTTCATATTGTCACTATACTATAAAAGGAAGATGTAAATCTAGGGCAGTAGTAACGTTTAGCTGCAGGATAAGCTTGTCTTGTACTTTGAGTGCGTAACAGTGCTCTTTTCCTCTGCAGGTTTTACCAAAAGCAGGCCCGCTGCATGTCCAGGTTCAATCTTCACTGACTTCGGTTCCACTTTCATCGGACCGCAGCACCCAGGAGGTGTCGAGCGCTGCGGGGGAGCTGAGCGACAGCATGTCTGTCGGAGATGTCGGGGTCTCTCATTTACGTCGAAAGAAATCCAGAGTAAGAGTTACAGATTCAGCTTCAGAGTCAGGTTTGAATGTTGCCCTCATAAAGTATGCTGAAACAGTCTTTTAACTTTTATTTTTTGCAGTTCCTGATGTTGTCGTTCTGTTATCAGTGTGTCCAAAAACACTTTTGTCTGTTCCGTGTTAAAAAAAACGCTTTGATAAATGTATGGGTGTTTTTCACATTTAGATTTTCTTGACAGATGAAAACAAGACATTCCTCTTTTTTTCTTTTCTGCTGAGTCAAAAAGAAAACAAACTGCACAGGCTGTTGTAAGTTAGCAACAAGATGTTTTGGAGGCATGCAGTTCATTTGTGGGAGGGGGAAATAAGCCTTGTTGTTTTTAACATTAATCACAAATTGCAACCCATCTGACATGACACACAAAATGTCAACACCGTTATATTTTAGTGGGCTGCAATTACGCTGCTCAGTGGTGTGGCTTGAGCTTATGGAAATATCTATTTTATGTCTATAGTTGGGTTTATGGTTTCTGTGACTCCCAACACATTCACTTTTAAAACAAATTTAGCTTAAGTGGACAACAGACAAACATTTATCGTCAGCTTGTTAGTCATCTTTGAGTAACATAAACCTCTACGGACAACTCAGTTGCTCGTAGGTGTCTAGCTTAAATATTTAGACATTTATATACAACTCAGTTCATGGATGTCTAGTGTAGGCATCTACAAACAACAGACATTTATGGACAGTTCAGTTTGTTCAGTATAAACATGGATGGACACCTAGTTGTTCATAGGTGCTTAGCTTAGACATTTATGGACAACTCATAAATCGCCTTCTGAATTATTATGCAAATAATATTTTTCTCTCATGTTCCTAAATAACCAATGCAAATGACAGTCAGCTGTTCGAGTATAATTTGAACGTTATTGAGAACACCAGTATTTAAAAAAAAGTCAATGCACTGTTGCAAATCATTAGGCACAACAGAGTTTCAAAACATTTTATAGTTTGTAAAGAACTGAAAATGGTCATTTCTTGTGTTTGCAACAGTAGGAAGTCATAGTTGCTAAATAACTAACTACTAAGATAACTCTTGTGCTCATCAACGTCTAATTTACTGTATTTATTCAAGTATAATATGTAAAATTAAATCCATAAAATCATCTATAAAGTTGGGGGGTAGTACTATACTTGGATAAATATTTTTACTTATGTATTTTAACTGAAATATCGGCTTCATTCACAAAATTATTGAGTCCAGAAATGAGACTGCATCGTAAAAAGCAGTTGAAACGAGCTCACCTCTGACACTCCTTCGTGCCTCAGAGCGAGATAATAACAGATCCAAGCAGGCAACATGATGTGAAAAAAAAGGGAAAAAAGGCAGTCCTTCACCTTAGTAATGATAACGAACTAATGACATTAGCGTGTGACCGCCCTGGAACAACAACAAACACATGTTCGTCTGTAATGGCTGCCATCTACTGGTGTTCTGAAAAAGTTTGTATTCCTGAAAAAACGTTTCCCCACCAGAGGGGGCGCTCACGAGTAGGAAGTAATCTGCTTTTCCCTCAGAAGATGGTCCAAATCTCATGTGAAGTCTCTGACTTTTGTGTTGGTGCATCCTGGTGGACTATGTGTAAAATACCAGAGTTCATATGATGCTGCTACAGCTGATAGATATTTGTTGTCAAAATACCTTTTAGTACAWATGTTGTTAAAATAAAATGAACAGTCCAATGACCATTTTACTGATATTAGGGCTGCCACAAACGATTATTTTTATAATCGATTAATCACCGATTATTTTTTTCGATTAGTCGACTAATCAGATCATACGTTAATTGAATATAAAACATAGAGCTTATTGCGCCAGAATGCAGCTGCTATTATATAACCATCGTTAGAGTTTAGCTATATGCTAACTAAAAATAATTGCTGTGGAAGGTAAGTTCTGCRRTGCAGATATTGTACAGGTTTCTCTTTCATTTTCTTAAAATGATCCCACACTTTTGAGCTCCGTTGRCAGGTAGCCATGATACCAGAGCCTGTCTGTATAAAGTCTTGTGACGTCCACGGCCTACCCCAGTTACCACTACTGTGCATGTGTGTCAAGGACAGAAAGGCAGATGTGGCAGTGGAAGGTGTCAACGCAGTTTGGAGAGAAAAACAAAGTAAAGAACAAAAAAATGATTAATCGATTATTAAATTAGTCATCGATTATTTTAATAATCGATTAGTCGTCGACTAATCGACTAATCATGGCAGCCCTAACTGATATGTATAAAGACTGCAAAGGCTGAAAAATCTTGAAGTCTTTATGAAATTGGAGGTAGTTTGAGGATTACAGTTTTTTTGTTTTTTAAGCTCAAAAAAGGGGGTCGTATTATACATGAGATCATATTATACACAAATAAATACAGTAAATGTTATGTTTATGTGGAATCTCTCATGTTTCAGAGTAAGGTGAAAGTGAGAAGAGCCAGCATATCTGAACCAAGTGACACTGATCATGTACCCAGACGCATTTCTTCCACACAAGGTACCTCACAGTACAAGTAATCCTACTGTTTGGCTAAATAACAAAGCTGTAATTGTTATTTTGTCAGGCCAAATGCCCATGATGGTTATATCTTCTCTCCAGACATCGTTCTCCCACACCAGCAGGAGATTGAGCGCATGTCCAGCTTCAGAGACCAGCTGGGGGAGGACTGGCTGAGATACCAGCACCATCTAGATGGAGAAGCAAGCACCATGGTCAGAACTGATGCTTCAAACCAAACAGCCTCTCAAACTCTCTCCAACGGTCCCAGCAGCAACGGTCCTCCCGTTGATCCGTCTCCTGTGAAAATACCCGAGGTCCTCCCACCACCGCTCCTTTCCCTGGAAACAAAAGACAAGGACTTGGAAACAGCGTCCACCCCACACTGGCTAAGCCACAGCACTCAGCAGAGCGAATCCACACTGGAGGGCAGCGAAGCGGACGGGTTAGCAGTGAGGCAGGACGAAGCCAGCTCGCTTCATTCGAGCCCAGATTCCCAGAGGTCTGCCAGAGCGTCGAGTGAAAACAATCAAGAAGATGACGAGGGCCTTGGAGGTAAGCTCTTCAGGAATCCCTCTCAACGTACGTTTGATCGTGAAGCTGAACACACAAAATATCACCCGTTTGTCTCCATCCTAGTGGACCTGTGTCACCCACTTCTTGTCGGAGTCCTGTCTGACAAAGCAGGAGACAGCACAGGTCCAGACACAACGAGGACAGAGGTGTTTCTGCGCGTCAAGCAGGGTTTGGTGCTGGAGGTGGACGTGCAGCATGGTCAAGAGAGATGTCGGCTGGAGCTGGACAGCCTGGCCAGGGTTGAGACCACTGAGGTCGCCTGGACCCAACAGGTAATTCAGTTCAGGGTGATTCAGTGTATTTAAATAGCGCCATGTCACAACAAAGGTCATCTCAGGGCACTGTACACAAAACAGTCTTCACTTCACCGCAGTCTCCCGTAAGTTGATAAGTAAGAGTAAGAGATGGAATAGCCAACAAGAAGTTTCTTTTGAGAGGCTGGGATCTATTTAGTTCCTTTTTAACTCTAAAATATTGCCTATTCAAGGCATATAATTCCCTATAAGACTATCAAACAGTAGGAAAAAGACAACATTTACAGTCAAATTAGTGTAAAGGCAGATTTCTCAAGATGCAAGGGAAAGGCTCAGTTGCACTTAAGCAGAATTTGATAAATGTGACACTAAACTTTGTTTCTTTATGTGAAAATTAACATATTGTAATTTCAGAACTTGCTAGTAACATATCCAAAACATCCATCCCAGTCAGCTAAGCTGTAGGTCAGACTCAATTTCGGGTTTCAAAAGTTTTCTTTTTTTTTAACCTGCCCAACATGAAAGGTTACCTGCCCAAAACAAAAATGTTCAAAATTTGATAAAATATAATTGAACATGTACTAGACAAACTAAGTTCATATTTCATTATGTTTATGGAGAAATGTTAACATGGCTACACTCAGAGGTATACAGTGTAATGTATAACATCTTAAGCAGATGCAAACACTGCAGATTTTATTGCATGGGAAATGGACTGAACTTATAGAGCACTTTAATAAGTCCATATGGACTGTAAAGCACTTTACACTTCAGACATTCACCCATTCACACACACATTCACACACTGATGGTAGTAAGCTACATTGTAGCCACAGCTGCCCTGGGGCACACTGATAGAGGTGAGGCTGCTACACACCGGTGCCACCAGACCGTCTGACTACCATCACTAGGCAAAGTGGGTGAAGTATCTTGCCCAAGGACACAATGGATCGAAACGGCAACCCTCTGGTTACAGGGCGACTCCTCTAACCACTCCACCACAGCCGCCCACAAATAAAACAGTTTCTTTAATTTTATTTGATGCTACATATCAAATGAAAACATTTTGAACATTATCTCAAAATTAATTGCTACCCCTCCTATCACTGACGTGAGCAGTCTCTGTTTTATTCTCAGGACACAGAGAATTTGTTTCCTGCTGTGGAGCTTCATTTTGACTACATCACCAAGGCGAAAACGAAACGATGTTATGTCTTGCTGGATGACGACCCGCAGCAGGCAGCACAGGTTAGTGGATGAACGTGCAAGCATTTACAATAATGTACAGTAGATTAGTGTTGGGCGATATTGGCAAAAAAAATTAATCACAATAAATTGTGGCATTTAGCTGATAATGAATGGATGACGGTTTAAATTGCATGTTTTTGACTGTAACTCAGTTACCCTGTGTTCTGAAATAAACAATTCATCAGGGAAATTAACTTCTTCATTTTAGCAGCCACAACCCGCCCCAAGTTATCTTTTCCAGAGTTACTTAATCTTTCATTAGGGACAGAGTGACTGAATGCAGTGTGGATTCTCATCTAATTAGTTTTGTTTCAGTTAGGGGTGTCCTGATTCAGAGTACTGATGCTGAGTACTTACTGAGTTAGAACTTAAGCAATACACCATGACTTTAAAAACACATTTCTTTATTTAAAACAAGGTGGCTCTCCTCCTACAGCTCCTCTGGCTCTATTAAATCAAACATACAGCTTGATATATACAGTTGCAACATTTTAGAATAAATAAAAATGAGATTTTCTTTTAGGGCTGCACGGTGGCTCAGTTGGTAGAACTGTTGCCTCTCAGTAAGAATGTTGGTTGTTTGTCTCTATGTGTGTCCCTGTGATGGACTTGTGACCTGTCCAGGGTGTGCCCCGCCCCTCGCACAGTGACTGCTAGATGTGGGCACCAGTGACCCTGAAAGGAAGAAGCAGATATAGATAATGGATGGTATCGGTTCCGAGTATTGGGACATTTTGAACAAGTTTGAGTACTTGTAAAAGGGTGGTATCAGATTCGATACTGATACCAATGTCAATATTGGGACACCACTTGCTTCCACCATTTGCTGGAGAATAGTTTGTTGTAGCCAACATTGCCCCAGTCAGCATTTTCTGACTCTCCTCATACTCTGCTTTATGGTTGTGTTTCAGGTGATTAGACAAATCTGTCGTGTTAGCGTTAGCGCCTGCACTTGATAGTGTGTTGCACACAAAAATACGTTATCACCCAACAGTAATCGCAAAGTGCCAAAAATTAATTGGTGACAGTTTTTCTGACAGTTCCACATATGATTAGCCCAAGTCTACTCTACATATGGGTCTATAAGTCAGTAGACCCATTTTATTTGGCCGACCCATTATAATTGGACGGTATTTTTTTTTAATTTTTCTATTGGCCATGCCTGTACATACTTAATGATTTACCAAGTTAAAAATGAAGGTGTTGCAGCAAATGTTACAATTAGACTACAAGTTAGTTTTATAAGGAAGAATGCTCCTCTGTGTATTATAATTAAGTACACAAATTCTTATAATGGTCGTGATATGTTTATTTTATTTACCTAGTTTTATATTTTGTTAAATGAACCATACATGTTGGCCCAAAAAACCAAAAGAAATAATACATTACTGTTGTGAATCGGCCATTGGCAGCCTTAATTTCTGAAAATTGGCATCAAGATTGGCTACAGAAAAACTCATCAGTCAACTAACCAAGATCGATTAAACTGAGCCAATTCATTCGGCCAATTTTGGCCACATTTTTTAAATCGTAGGTATCGGCTAAATAAAAATTCTGGCATATGTAGGCAGAAATATATTATTGCACTCAACCCTACCTCCTTTTATCAATGTTTTTCTCTGAGTTCCTTTCATGGTAAGTGTGCTTATTTTTAGTACAGCACCAGCAGACCCCAAAGGAGTTGGACCACAACTATTTTTCGAACTCTTACACCAAAAATATGTGTTTTTTTAGCCTTCGGTAATCTGTAGCGAAGGTAAGAATGTTGTAGGAGAGCTAAACCATGACATCACAGTAACAAAAAATATTTAAAAATCTATGTGTACAAAATATGTATATTTATTGGTCTAAACTCAACAAATTGGGTCATAAAGCACTTAATCTGTTTACTAATATCCAATGAATAATTAATTTGTGCAATGACAAAAACTTTACGTACTTGCTGACATGGACAGAATTCATGACCTACAAGGTAACATAAGAAACTGTGCTCTTACATGTAGGTATGAGGGAGTTCTTGAGTCTTATGGTGCTGTGTGCAAGGCTGCTCTCCAATATTTTTATGTTTGACATTCTCCTTCAGCAGTACAACCTGTACCATGTTTATGACCTTGTTTATGATTTAGTTTTTTTCATGACGTCCTCGTGTTGATTGCATCTTCCCATGTTGCACAATATAGATGTAATGCTTAATGAAGCTTAAGAGCAACAAGAAAAATATATGTGAGTAGTTTTTATGTTTGAGCAAAAAAATTATTGGTTTAGGCTTGAGGCACTCACAGGTACTAATTAGTTTGTAAGCAGAATCGGTGCAAGAAGGGCCAAATATGTCTTGTTAAAATATTTTTCATCTTATTTGATTTGTTGAGCTAATTACAAAATAAAACCAGCCGGGAAAAAAATTAAAAAATAAAAATGTTTTGTTTTTCGCCGCTAGGTTTTGACTGATATATTGTCTCATGCCATGGAGGAGAACCAGCGCCGGGACTCGGAGCTCGTCCCCAGCTGTGCTCACCTGCAGTGCCTCCGCTGCAGGTTGGAGTTCAAGGCTCCTGGAGAGGCCGAGGAGGAGGAATCTGGAGAGAGACTGAAGAGGAGGATAGCCACGATGTTACCAGAGGGTGAGGAAGTTCAAGATGAGCAGAGGTTATGATGATCACAGCAAAGGGAAGATATTTAAAGGGGCAATATCATGTAAAATCAACTTTTTTGAGTTTTATGTCATGTTATAATGTTATACTCTCATTAAAAACATGCCCAAAGTCTTGCTCTGACTCATTCATGCATGTTTGAGAAATCCTGCAGCGTTTTTAGGAAGCCATGCTGAGGAGCAAAACAACAGGTGGGGACCAGAAATGCCTTTGGGGACCAGAAACGCCCCTGGGACGTGTCTTTAAGCTGAACTTCCTCATGGTAGAGCGCACCCCCTTCCCCCACTCCCCACACACCCCGCCCATGACTCCTGCAGGCTCTTGGGTCAAAGTGAAAGTGAAACTTAACTGTCTGCTGCTCTCAACACTACTTCTCACTCAGTGAAGCTATTTTCAGATTAAAAATACCTTTGAGGAAATGTATTTTTCAGATGCCAAGTAAACTGCATCATGGCAGCCCCACCCCAACCC
>NW_013952666.1:127989-130118 GCF_001266775.1 Austrofundulus limnaeus
AGGTAATTCACTGACTGAATCAGGTGTGTTAGAGAAGGAAAAAAGTAAAACATGCAGGGCTGCGGACCTCGAGGACCAGGTTTGACTTTTATACTGTTAACGACTTCAAACAGGTGCCATTAATACAGGTAATGAGTGGGGGAAAGAGGAGCCTCTTAAAAAAGAAGTTACAGGTCTGTGACAGCCAGAAATCTTGCTTGTTTGTAGGTGACCAAATACTTATTTTCCACCATTATTTGCAAAAAAAAATTCTTAAAAGTCAGACAAAATGATTTTCTCAAATTTTTTTTCACATTTTGTCTCTCATAGTTGAGGTCTACCTATGATGTCAATTACAGGCCTCTCTCATCTTTTTAAGTGGGAGAACTTGCACAATTGGTGACTGACTAAATACTTATTTTCCCCACTGTACCTATGATGTCAATTACAGGCCTCTCTCATCTTTTTAAGTGGGAGAACTTGCACAATTGGTGACTGACTAAATACTTATTTTCCCCACTGTATTTACAGTATAATGGAAGCTTCCTGTTGATTTTTTCAATTCCAGCTTCAACATAGATGACTTTAAAATGTTCATAAGTTGCCGTAAGTTGTCTAAAATGTCAGCGTGACAGGGCCTTGAACAGACAACCGTCTTGTGTTGAGAAATGTGAAATTTCAAAATTTCATCTGTATCTGTAAAAAATCACTGAGTTGTAGGCCATTATTGAATCAACTAATATTGGTTAGCTGTGCCAGCCAGCCTGAATCAGGTTGTAGATGTACAAATAAAACGGCTTTCTAAGACTTTTAATCAAATCTGTTTAGTAGTTCTTGAGATATTTTGCTAACAGACAAACAGAGTTGTTTCCAACACTTAATGCTAAAGTTCTGCGCAAAGATTTTATCCAATTATTAGTGATAGGTGTATGTGTTGTGAACTCAAATGCACTACCACACCACATTTTAGCACCTGCACCGTCAGTTAGCTTTGTGGCTGCAGCTTTAGATAACACTGACTCAGTGCAAGGTCACTGATATCGAGTGATATCAAACAATATCAGGCTCTCATTCGTTGGCTGTCGAAGGCTCCGTGTTTATACAAAACAAAAGTCTGCTTTCAGACTCCTTTGACTGCAAAACCCCTGGAGTTACCTGTTCTTATTATTCCCAAGCTGCCCTCTCCAGTGAGCTCCCATCCCTGTAATCAGCCTGAGAGAGATAACAGCCTGGGCTCCGGCAGCTGCCTCCCTGCAGTCAAACTGAACCTGGCACAGAGATCTGCTCGGGCTTTGGCTTTGTTTAACACATGTTCTGAAGATTTCTTGGGAGTTGTGTTACTTTGTTTGCGTGTTTAACCTTGCTTCCCTCAAACCCCAGGAAACAAAGACCCTTTCAGTTCTTGTGTCTGAACTGAGAGCTTTGTTTTCCTGCAGGTTGTAGAGGTTGTGTGTCCTGCAGGTGCACAGAATAAATAAATCTGTTCACATCTGATGTGGATACATGCATGTTTTGTATAGATTTTTAAGCATCTCAGATGTGTTTGTGTTTTTTTCTTTAATTTCCCTTTGCCATAAAAGTAGACAATCATGAAATTGCATGGGTCTGTGCACTTGTACGTCTTTGTTAGCAAAATACCTCATGAACCACTGGATGGAATTTAAGAAATGATCAGAGACTAATTATTTGTACATCCACTCAGCACCATTCAAGATGGCCGACCTATTTGACCCAGAAGGCAGCATTAAATAGTTTGGAACTGGATTTTATTTAGTTTCAGGTCTGGATAATTATAAAACAATGAAAACAGAGTTGGTGTTTCCAAACTTTATTCCCGGTTCTTTTTCTTTCTTTTCAGAACATTTTTAAAATGCTCTAATAAAAAAATCAGTTTTGACCAATTTACCACATCGAGCCTTGAGGTTATATTGTGTCCATTAAAGGGGCAATATTATGTGTTTCTCAGGCATACATATAAATACTATACCATAATAAAGTATCTATGTCACCTTTAGCTGTTATTAAAATGATGTTTTTATGTTTAAATAGAAAATAAACTTATCTTCTCATCACTTCCTGATGCATCTCAGTAATCCAGGTAAAAAATCAAAAATAAAAAAATAGTATAGGTCTTCTGGACGGTTCTTCTC
>NW_013952666.1:130313-136468 GCF_001266775.1 Austrofundulus limnaeus
AATCTGAAAAGAGCTTCACTGAGTGAGAAGTAGTAAGAGCAGCAGACAGTTTCAGTTTCACTTTGCTCTGTTACTGCCGAGAGCCTTGCAGGAGTCATGGGCGGGATGTGTGGGGTGGGGAGGTGTGCTCCGTGATGAGGAAGCTCGGCTTGGAGACACGTCCCAGGGCGTTTCTGGTCCCCACCTGTTGTTTTGCTCCTCAGCATGACTTCCTAAAAACACTGCAGGATTTCTCAAACATGCATGAATGAGTCAGAGCAAGACTTTGGGCATGTTTTTTTATGAGAGTATAACATTATAACATGATATAAAACTCAAAAAAGTTGATTTTACATGATTTGGCCCCCTGAATATCTTTGTTTTTGATCAATCACACTTGGGTAATATACAACCTGTGGGCCAGAAATGGCCCTTGGATGCTCTTGATGTTTTTACATGAAAACAAAACAAATTTAATAGAAATTCACAAAAACAAGCATTTTACTGATTGAAGTTTAGTAAACTGAAAAACAAAGTTTTGAATGGGACGTGTGATTTTAAACCCTTCCTTTTCACATTTAAATCATTTATCGTTTAAATAAAGTGACACTGCAATGCTTTTGGTCTGAATTCTTCCCTATTGTAAGTCAGCAAGCCCCTCTTTCACCCCTGTTCTGAGAGGTGTCTGAGATCAACTTGTAATTAATTGCACTGCTAGAGAGTCAAAATATACAATAAAATTAATTTGACTAAAAAGTAGATTTTGCCTGATATGTCCCCTGTAAATTAAACATCTTGAATGTACATATCTTAAAACTTTAAGCTAAAATAAGCTAAAACATTTTTGTAGCCTGCTTGTTTGCTAATCCGTACCCAGACTGAATCTAAATGCTCAAACAACACTAAACTTAGCTTTTTTTTAAGCTAACAAATACTTTTAAGTAAGTTCCGGGAAAAGTATATCAAAAATTCTAAGAGCATATCAAAGAGACACTTGTTGACCTAGCACTTGTTTAAACAGGAGATTAAAACAAAAAACCTGGAAATATTTTTTTCAAATTGTATGTAAGGAAGAGTATTTCTTCCAGTTTAATTCACAACCATTTGCTTGATTTGACTAAGTCTATATGGTCCTCTGGAAACAAAACTTTGCGTGTCATATGCAGACAAGATTGTATACCCTAAGTCAGGGGTTCTCAAGCCATTTGGGTCTGGGGACCCCTTACAATGGCAAAAAAAATTCCAGGGACCCCCTCATAAACCCCATGCTGTTTTAAAAGATGATTTGTTGTCATTTCAACCCCTAAATGCCATGGGAATATATGTATATTTTTTATTAAGTTTATTATGTTTGTTTTATTAGTTCATTGTTCTCCATGCATTTTTAAACATGAAAACCAAATTAACATTTTAGTAAAAATTTTTGAGGACCCCCAAGATACCTCTCGCAGACCCCAGTTTGAGAACCTCTGCCCTAAGTTACGTCGAATAGCAGTATCTTTTGTCTACACTGCCTGGCCAAAGAAAAACAGTCACCTGGGTTTAAATAAGCAAATAGGTACAAGCCTTCTATTGGATAATTACTGCATGGGAGATTATCTTTCAGCTGGCAGCAAGTTATTTAACCTCAGCTGGTGCAATGAGTTGCTTCTTACTTCTTAATGTTGAAAGACACATTCCGTGGACGTGGAAAAGATGCCCAGTCAATTGGAGAAGGGTCAAATCATTGGCTAACAGGAAAAAAGATTTCAGTTTGCTTGGGAGCATAAAGATTGGACTCTGGAGCAATGGAAGAAGGTCATGTGGTCTGATGAGTCTAGATTTACCCTGTTACAGAGTGATGGGGGCATCAGGGTAAGAAGAGAGGCAGGTGAAAGGATGCTCCTATCATGCTTAGTGTCTACTGTAAAACCTGTGGGGGTAGTGCTATGATCTGGGGTTGCTGCAGTTGGTCAGGTCTAGGTTCAGCAACAGTTTTATGCTCAAAGAATGAGGTCAGCTGACTACCTGAATATACTGAATGACCAGGTTATTCCATCAATGGATTGTTTCTTCCCTGATGGCATGGCCATATTCCAAGATGACAATGCCAGGATTCATGGGGCTCTTATTGTGAAAGAGTGGTTCAGGGAGCATGAGACATCATTTTTACACATGGATTGGCTCCACAGAGTCCATTGAGAATATTTGGGATGTGCTGGAGAAGGTCAGGCTCTACCATCATCAATGTAAGATCTTGGTGAAAATTTAACGCAACACTGGATGGAAATAAATCTGGTGACGTTGCAGAAGCTTATTGGAACAATGCCACAGCAAATGTGTGCTGTAATGAAAGCTAAAGGTGGTCCAATGAAATATTAGTTTGTGACCTTTTTTTGGTGGCGACTTTTGTTGGCCAAGCAGTGTGTTTTGCAATATGCCTTAGATCAGTGGTTCCCAAACTTTTTGTCTTCTGACCCCCAAAATATCCATGGCAAAAACTTGTGACCCCAAATATAACTGGTCTGAGCTTCGTTGATAACCCTAAAAACACAGGCTTTTTGACTAGCTAAACAGCTTATACACAAATATAAATACTTATTTTTACTTATTTTGTGTTTTTGTAATAATTATAGGGAAAATATTGCATCAGCAGTTATTTTATTACCCTTTAAATTGATTTCWGGAGATTATCCAAGGTGCTTCATGACCCATAATTGGGTCCCAAGCCCAACTTTGGYAACCAAAGTGCAGTGYTTCCCAAACTTTTCAGCTTTTGACCCACAACATAGTACAAAACAGTAACAGAGACCTGTGCCCCCAACTTTTTTTGGATGATAAACATTTGTATCAGGTCAACTAAACGTGTGCATAGTAACAATATTTTTATACTACATTTATCCATTTTAAATATACTAACCTCACTCATTTGTAACAACTAAGGCAAAAATGTCATTCAGAAAAAATTTTCAGGACCCCACCTTGATGTTTTGGGACCCCACTTTGGGTCCCGATCCCCAACTTTGGGAAACACTGCCTTAGATCATAAATTGTTGTATTTAGGAATGCAACCTTCCTGTCAAAAGGTTGCCCATCTCAAAAAGAAGGCTAGGGTATTTTTTATTTTATTTTTTTACAATATGCTGTAACTATAAATCTAATCAATAGCACCCCGTAAACATTCAAGAGAAAAACACAGAAAGTTTTTGGTAGTAGTTCAGCGTTTCCCCTATTTATTAACCTAGAGGGACGGAGCGCTAATGTTATCAATGGCGGTGGTTTTAAACGGGTGGGGATGGACTTTCGGCAGAAGTGGAGCACTAATATTGATAATGCTAGGTTGAAGCCACTTAAACTGTTGCCACAATCTTTGTTTCCCATCTGGAAGTAATAACCCAGGGATGGGGGTGGGAGGTGTTTGATAGGCAGGGCGGGTGATTCCATTGGGAGGATGGACACTCTTCTATTGGTAGAGGAAACACTTGTTTCCGCAACATATCTCCAGTCCATACCCAGTGCTAACAGATTATTTTGTGTAAGATGGAGGCTGAAATGCCTTCTTTGAATTTATCATTTCTTCATTGAACTCCACTTGACGTGAGCCAACATTTTTAACTGAGGAAATGCTTCTTCAAAATATTTTTTTAAACCTTGCATTTTCTAGGGTATTGTGGCCACTTTAAATTTCTAGAGTAATCAGTTAGACAACTTTTCATACCAAAAATAACAAATATTTTAGATGAATTCAGGTTAAGCCATTTTATGTTTCTTGTTGTTTCAGGAAAAAGCCACATTTGTCCAGAATGTGGTAGTGACCATGTAGTTCAAGTGGCTGAACAAACCACTCCCTACAGCAGTACGCCCACCTTTCATTCATCAAGACCTCACAACCAAGACACTTACCTTGATATGACTCAGAGCACTCAAAGTGTCAACAAGGTCTTTCTGATCCTTTCAGTTATTCTTCTGTTTGTTTTGCTGTTTTCTCAAATTACTGCTTACATTTTCTGATGTTTTGTTTTTATTTCCATAGCTTGATGACACAGATACAAGTATAAGCAGCAGTCCTATCCCAGAAACCGCCATGATCTCAGAGGATCCCACATTTGTCACAGCCCAGGGAAGCTCCTTCTTCATTGGGGATGGACCAGATGATACCAGCAACCTCTCCTTCAACACAGAGTTCCAGAGTAAGGAGGACCTAGCAGGAAGCTACCACTACACTTCAACGGGGGTGACCCCACCTCAAGTTGAACCTATAGACCGATCCACCTCTAAGGGTGAGTGTAATTTATGCATCCAGTGATTGTCACAACCCAGATTTAGACATTAAAACATTTGCATCGAAAATGGTGTTCCACAATGTTCAGTTCTGGAGCACCTTAATTTATCTTTACTCTCTTTGTTTTCTAAAAAGACAATATGCAGTATCATGTTAAGCCTATTACACCCAGCTATACTTGTATACTAAATCAAGTTCATCTTGCCAATCTGATTGCTTCAAATAAATTGAGACTTTAATTTTTATTTATTTTTTACGTTTTTTAAAAATAACTGAAGCAGAATTACTTATTGGTTTGAGTTGCTAGTAATAAATATTCTCATCACTGAGCCCAACGATAACCAAAGCCTGCTGCTTTTCTGACTTGTAACTGTAACGTGGTGAAATAGGGCATGGGAGGAGTTCAGAGAAGACATGGAAAAAGACTTCTGTACAGCTTCGAGGCGATTCTGGTCCACCATGCGGCGTCTGAGTGGGGAAAGTGGTTCAACACCAGCACAGTTTTTGGTGGGGATTGTGCGCTGCTGACCTCAACCCACTTTTTCCACAATGTGGAGTGGCCGCATATCTTTAGCAATGCAATATGCCATGGCCCGCATTATCTCCTTCCAGCACTTACTTTGCCGCTCGTAAGGACAGACTGACTGAAGGCCTTTGCATGCTCCATCCAAAGTGCTGAAATCAACGCTCTTTATTGCAGTTGCATGAAAAAAATTGTGCCATTTTGTTTGTAGCTTCAAGTCTTCTACCCCTTCTTGTCACAACGTGCTGTGATTGGTCATAAGTTTGTGGACGTGCTTGTTTATGCTGAACGCACCGGTATGCTGCATTTTGTTTTAACTACTACATTATCTGACTGTTGTACCCAGAAGCAGACATTTATAAAGATAGGTAAATGTCCAAAATCTCTTGGAAGGAGAGAGCACAGACATTGTGCATAAAGGAATCTGTCTGTCAAAACCTATGGTGCTTTAACTGGGACAGATTTGTGTCCAAAATAATAGTGGATATCGGAGGGTTTTTTATTCCCCACAGTGTAGACTCCATTGGGAAGAAACCCTGGGCAGGTTTCCCAGGAGCTTGGCACTGTGCATCTCTGGGGCAATGAAAGGTGTGTGTGAAAACGACCCTCAAACAACCATGTGACTGTGCGTTGACTATTCAGCTTTGCTTCGAGGATTCTGGACCCTTAAGTGCATGGGTGCATCGTGGATTTTCAGCTGGGTAGATTTGTTTCAGCATTTGCTGAAGGAGAGTTTGCTGTAGCTGAAGTTGCATCGGCCTGCATTTTCTGGATTTCCTCATACTCCTGCTGTTAGCTGTGTTTCAGGTGATTTAATTAATTTTGTAGTGTTACCATGTGTTGTCTTCACTTTACTGTTGCACATCCTGCAAGTGACACAGACCTACTCAAGGTCTGACCTTACGAAGCCAAACCAGCTCCACACAACAGAAGTTAAACCTAGTCTAGGAACAAGCTGCTCCGCGCCACCCCTACTAGTGTTGGGCGGTATACCGTTTTGTACCGAGAACCGGTTTCTATTTTTGTTATGATATGACTTTTCTGAATACCGGTATAGCCTAAACACATGCGGACCGTTTCGTCGCGGCCACTAGAGAACTGTTTCCCTGGGGACACATTTCGTTAGAGCACCGCTAAGCGCATTAGCATGCTAACGTTATTGTTGGAACAACTGGTGGCGGGTGGTGTGTTTCAGCCGCTTATATGGTCTGACGTAAAAAAAAAATCCCGTTTTCACTATTGCTGACTGTAGTAAACAACTCTTCAGTGACGTGCACGGTTAGATTTAATGCACTACGTTATAATGGAGACGTTATTGCATGGAGACTCTAGCGTGCTTCTATTGTGAAAAGCCCGGGGGGAAGTAGTTTTGTAGTGTAGCAGAGTTGACTG
>NW_013952666.1:137293-138651 GCF_001266775.1 Austrofundulus limnaeus
ACCCAGGACACGCTGGAGGGACTATGTCTCTCGGCTGGCCTGGGAACGCCTTGGAGTTCCCCCGGAGGAGCTGGAAGAAGTGGCTGGAGAGAGGGAGGTCTGGGCCTCCCTTCTGAAGCTGCTGCCCCCGCGACCCGACCCCGGATAGGCGGAAGAAAATGGATGGATGGATGGATGAGCTGTGAGAAAAAAATATACCGTCAAACACCGTGAAACCGGTGTAATTATTGAAAATACCATGATATCAAATTTGGGTCATATCGCCCAGCTCTAGCCCCTACCATTATGGGCTCACATGTGTGCGTGTGGGTGTGGTGCACAACAATACGTTATCATTACGCAGTGCTAATAGCAGTAATCCCAAAGTGCAATAAAATGGTAGAAGAGTTTTTCTAAGGATTAATTACTAATACTGCCAATTTTCTTTTCGATACTGATACCAAGTAAAATTTGACTGGTATCGGCGATAATGATCCGATACTGATACTTTGTGATAACACACATAACATTTCTGGTAAATCTTAAAGAGTAGCGTTTTTCAAATAACTGGTTTGTAAATAATACATGACAGTAATTTGTTTAATTTAAGTCTTTCTAACCCTAACCTTATATTTTTTGCACAATTTAAAATTCTTATTCTGTAGAAATATAATTAATTTTAAATAGTGAATAAAAGTGAGAAAAATATTCTAAAAGTTGTTACTTTGTATATTTTATAGCATTGTTTTTGGGTTTGCAAGAAGGTTCCTGGCCAAAGCTAATTCTGTTTGGGGGACCAGGGCATGAAAAAGTTTGGGAACCCCTCATCTAGAATTTAATTACAGTCAACTGAAGCAGATTTTATGTTAAAATGACCTGCAGTACATCTGAGTGACTGACTGAGCACAGGCCTAGTGCTTATGCATTACTCAAGTGGAAGAAAAAGTAGTTCCCTCCAACCACATATAATTTAGACAAGATGTGAATATTTTAGTTATTTTCCATTATTTTCTTGTTAATGATATACATTATGTAAATTAACTAAAGTATCAAAGTATCGATATTTTGATTTTAGTATCGATTCTAGAACATAAAGTTCTGGTATCGGCAGTATCGATATTTCAGTATCGATCTGCACATCACTACTTTCAAGTTAGTTTTGATAAAAGGGTAGACATTTGCAGCACAATAGGCAAATAAATCTGATATGTAAAGGATACAAAATGCCACAGCTGAAATGCCTATATTTTAGGCTACGTTCACACTGCAGGCAAATCCAACCCAAATCTGATTTTTTTTTGACCCATCTGACTCATATCAGATTTTTTTATGACAGTCTGAACGAAACAAACCCGATTTTTTTCAAAGCAGACCCAGGC
>NW_013952666.1:139004-140944 GCF_001266775.1 Austrofundulus limnaeus
GATAATTATTTAATCTGCTCTGATTAAACAACAACTTCTGATTCGATGCGCAAAATGTAGCATCCATGCTAGCTCAGTAAACAAACAAGCCGGCTGATGAGACATCACGTCTTTTACTGCACATGTGTCACATCAGTGATGTGTAGCATTCACACAGGAGTCTGATGCAGGTCACATTTTAAATGTAATGTGAACGCTCACACAAAAAGATCTGATTTTTTTCAAAAAAATCGAAACTGAGCATTAAGACCTGCAGTGTGAACGTAGCCTTAAGAAGCTTGAACCAATAAAATGACTGAAACAGGTAATGGTTTTGGATTCGTAGGCAAAATGAGTCAGTCTCAGACTTTAACATCATTATTTTATACACAGAATACCATCGTGATGTTGGCAGGACTGTTTGCTGGAGCAAAGCCTAAACAGCAGTAAATTATAAGTGGCATTTTATTACTTGTGATTTAAATTGTACACAACAGCTGTGAGATGTGGTACACACTGTTTATGTCAGCTGCTCTGTCTCCTGCACAGACAGACTTAAGTTTTAATCAAAAGCGAACAGAGAGCAGGAAGTCTTTGAATCATCCAGGTTTTGTTGAGGCACTGTAACCCTTCAAGATTCACTGTGTTTCTGTGACAACTACCCACATCTGCCTGCCATTTTTGGATGAACCGCATGATAAATTTGCAACAAGACAGATTGGAGTCATTACAGAAAATGATGGGAGAGGAATGAAAGCTTGAGAGGGTTGGAGAGCTGAGTCCTAATGATAGCCTTCTTTATCTTTTTTTATTCGAAGTACACTAGTTGCAGAGTCTGTACCTTGTAATCTGTCCATGCGAAACCACACAATCACATTGGAGACAACTCGTCCTCATCCTGAAACATTGAAAAACACCGTCATCTTTTTGGAAGCACAGTCGCACTGGTTGGTCAAATTTTCACTCTTTCGGAAGAAGGTCTTTATCTCCAAAGACGCCTTGATGCCTGTCCGTTTTCATATGTTTCACCTTTAAAAATGAACTTTTCTTTGGGTTCAAAGGCCTTTTTAATCTGATCTGTTTGTACTTCAAATCAAAGGTTTCTTCGGGCCTCTGCAGGCCCATGCCCTGTCATTTCTGATTAGCTGGGATCATTCATCACTGTTCAAATAACTCCTGTTGCTGTTCTGTCGTGGTCTTATAGCTCTTAAAAGCCTCTCTGCTTGAAGGCTGTTGGCTAATGCTGTGGTCGGCTGCAGTGAAATCTGGCTGTAATTTCTCAAAAACCATGAAAAATCTAAGTATTCCCACGGCTGCCTGAGATCTTTGGCTTATGGTTTAATGGAATATGTATCATTTGAGGTAAAACAACTTATCCATTAGTGTTTTGGAACATATGTTCATCTGAAAATGCAAAATCTCACAGCAGCAAAATTTAGCTAATTGTTGATGAAAGAGAATCGAATGATTTAGCTCTCATGGATAATCATTGCTTTGCACAAAAACCGTGCCAGCCATCCAACTCAAGTTTCCCTTCCAAATAGTCAACAGCTAAATATTAGCACCTATCATGTGAAAACAAATCAAGGCTAGCAGGTTTTCACATTTTAAATAACTGCACAGCTCTATGGAGACGTGACTTTTCTGTAAAATCATAAACACTGAATGAAATAACTGAACTAACAGCTGAATAAGTCTAATATATTCACTAGAGATGTACCAGTTGGAGTTTTCTTGGCAGATTCCAGTTTCAGATTTCTTGATGTCTCTATAAGAGCTGTAAGTAACAGCACAAAAAATATATAAGCATTGACTCTTAGAATGGAAACCTATTTAAAGTACTCTCTGCTACTACCACGTTAAATTGTAGCTCAAAATTGGTAAAACTGACAAGGTTACTGCCATTTTCATGTTTTGTAAACTGGATTCAGCCTTCCCCTACCATTATACAAGGGGGGCCG
>NW_013952666.1:143040-145397 GCF_001266775.1 Austrofundulus limnaeus
GAATGATTTGAATAAGTTTCTGACTATTTAACTAACCCCTGTTAACAATAAGTGTTAATTAGGTGTCAACGATAGCCATGTGATGTGAGTATCAGTCACATGGAGGCAGTGCTTAAAAGCCTGAATTTTGCCTGAAACTCAGACTGAAGAAGTCTCTTGGAGGAGAGACGAAACGTTTCATTAGAGAAGAACCCATCCAGAAGACCTATACAATTTTTTTCCCCTATGACTTCTCATCCAACAAGGCTCTCTTCAAACATCTGATACATTGTCGAGTGAAACAAACAACTATCTATCCTTCTAACACTGTGGTTATATGCTTATCTAAGCGTGACGTGTGCTACATTTAGAGTTGTGAGATTATGGTAAGTTATCCCCCATGTCTACTATACTAGTGTAAACTGTTAGAAAAAGGACTTCCTGAATGACAATCACTAATTAGCTGTCTTATATCTTGTTGAAGCATAAACCAGGCCTTTTTCCAACCCTAACCAACCACCTAACTAAACTTGGCCCTAACCTAAACTCAATTCAGTTTAGTCCTAAACCTAGCTCCTGACCCAAAGATGACTTTCCACCATATTAGGATCGAGCTTTGGTCCCCAAAAGGACTGCTGCTCATGACCAGGTAGGTGTTTATAAGAGAAAATGTCTTACAAAGGTAACAAAAACCACACAAGCATCATGAAACCTTTGCCTTTTTTAAAATCAAAAACATCCATCCATCTATTATCTATACCCGCTTATTCCTTTCAGGGTCACAGGGATCACTGGTGCCCATATGCAGCAGTCACGGCGGGGTACAGCCTGGACAGGTCGCAACTAGGGCTGCCACAAACGATTATTTTTATAGTCGACTAATCACCGATTATTATTATTTTGATTAGTCGACTAATCAGATCATACGTTAATTGAATATAAAACATAGAGCTTATCGCGCCAGAATGCAGCTGCTATTATATAACCATGGTTAGATTTTAGCTATATGCTAACTAAAAATAATGGCCGTGGAAGGCAAGTTCTGCTCTGCAGATATTGCACAGGTTTCTCTTTCATTTTCTTAAAATGATCCCACACTTTTGAGCAAGCCTATTAGGGCCAACCAAAAACATTTTTTTGAAATTCATCTTTACTGTGCCACTGTGAACGAGAGAAAATTAGAATGAAAATTGACCGTTCCAATCACCAACACAGTAGTCGGTGCAGTAAGGTTGGAGAGATGGTTTCATTTAATTATTTGCTTTTCATAGATGATTTGGACCTGCTGTCCGAGGACTATGAGGTGGTGGATCATCGTCTCAAGCTTTTTTTAGACGTGGAGGTCTTCGAAGACGATGAGGAGCTTCACTCTTTCCTGAAGGTTTGTAGGAGTAAGGCACAAACTCGTTGAAGCTTGATTTTTGGCTAAAAGTGTTGTTTGGAATAAACAGAAGAGTGATGATATATTTGTTTTTTATTCTCGTAGTCACATCAAGAAGGGCACTGTCAAAATGTATTTTCAGTGTTTTTAAATCTTAGTAGAATTAGATGCTAATTCAATAAAAAAGTATTAGTTCCAGATCGTGCGCGACAGCTTGTTTACGACAGCTGCTTGTGACTGATTATGCAGTTTGTTATATTTATTGTTTGGTTTTTTGACAAGTTGATGCCCCCTCCTGTTGTCGCCTAACGTTTTTGGAAAGCAAACCATTGTAGAAGGCTTTCAGAGCAGCAGGCGAGCGCTTTTCTCAGTGAGACACCTGGACGAGGAGCAAAGAGCTGCTGAACAGGGCTGAGCAAACCACAGCTGGAAGCAGGACGTCTCGCTCCATTCATCTTAGTTATGCATATTTACCCGCTGACAGCAGCTGCTTTGAATTTTGCTTGTGGTTTTTTCTGTTTCGTGGGTCATTTGAGGGGAAATGATTGAGGTTTGATGTATTTTTTAATGCCCCAAAGAGGAAGGTGGCGTCATCTGAAAAAACTGACGTTAAAAGTTTAGTGTTTAAATTTATAGTCTAACGAGGCCTCGAATAAAAACGTTATTCCCTTATAAAAAAGAACATTTTATAATTCTGTCTTCTTTCTTTTGGATTTTTAGATGTCCGCTGTAAAATTTGGGGAGTCAGAGGAAGTTTCCTCGCTTTTGGTTGTGTCAAACCAGCGAATATATTTTCTGGAAATAACATCAGATACACAGTGAGTAAAGCAAACTGTTTTATTTATTTTATTTGTCCTTAGAACAGATCCACCATATTCACACCTCTTAGCATTTCATTCTACCTTGTTTCTTTGTACCACACCACACCACACCACACCATACCACACCACACCACACCACACCATACCACACCACACCATACCATACCACACCATAC
>NW_013952666.1:146906-154465 GCF_001266775.1 Austrofundulus limnaeus
ACCATACCATACCCACACCACACCATACCATACCCACACTACACCATACCATACCCACACCATACCACACCATACCATACCCACACCACACCATACCACACCACACCACACCACACCATACCATACCCACACCACACCATACCATACCCACACCACACCACACCACACCATACCATACCACACCACACCATACCATACCACACCACACCATACCATACCATACCATACACACACCACACCATACCACACCACACCACAGCACACCATACCATACCCACACCACACCACACCACACCACACCACACCACACCATACCCACACCACACCACACCATACCACACCACACCATACCATACCACACCACACCATACCATACCCACACCATACCACACCACACCATTTCTAAAGCACTTAAAAAACAACATCGCAGCAAGTGCTTTACAAATGTATAAAATAAAACATCAAAAATAAAATGACAATAAAAAGATCACATATACCAAAAAATAGTAAAAAATTAAGACACAGATACAAAATCTTTCTGGGCCAAAGAGAAGAAATGTGTTTTTAAGCGAGTTTTAAAAGCAGAAAGAGTTGGGGTCTGCCTGACCTTCAGCGGCAGGTCATTCCATAATTTAGGGTCCAGAGCTGCAAAGGCTCTGTCTCCTTTGGATTTGTAAAGGGTATTTGGGATTACTAAAAGGTTCTGGTCAGATGAGCTAAGACCATGTAATAGTATATATGGGTGAAGCAGTTCAGACAAATAAGAAGGGCTAGAGACTTAAAAACAAGCAAAAGAACTTTAAAATGGATTTGAAACCAAACAGGTAGCCAGTGAAGACAAGCCAAAACTGGAGTTGTCTGTAATTATCATTATTTACATTATGTTTCTGTTTAAACTTTCTTCTGTACGTATTAGTCCTCAAATTTCTTTTGTACTTGTTTAATCATTCATATTTCAAAACTCTTGGCTCAGTCAGATATCATGAGCCTTTAGTGTTTGTAACATACTTTTAGAATTAACTGTATTAAAATATTTGTATAGAAATACATGAAGATGTTTCATTCAAAACATTAATCTTTTGTCTCTAATCGCTTTTGTCTTGTAATGTTCCTCATGACTTTTAGCTACTGTTATGTTAAGGTGTAAAGGTTTTTTGTTACAGTACTGCTAATTTTAACACCTAGCCACTGTTTTAGTTTATTTTAGCTGTTAGCACCTGTTTTATAAAATCTAGCTATGATTTATCTGATTTATTCTTTTAGCATTTGTTTTTATTATTTAAGCTTTTAGCAATGATTTTACGAATTTAAGCTTTCAGCTAGTTTTGGAAAACTTACCTAAAGTTTGCTGGATTTAGGTTTTGCTAATTTTTGCCCTTATCTGAAGTTTTGCTAATTTTTACATTTGACTTTTTTCCCCTGAATTTTAGCTTTTCACTACTATTTTGCTTATTTTGCCTTTTAGCTTTATTTTCAATCATTTTAGCATTAGCTACAATTCCACTAAATTTAGCTTGTAATCTTAATTTTTGCATTTAGCTGTGGTTTTTGTTACTTTAACCTTTAGCTATTGTTTTGTACATTTTAGGTTATAGTCATGTTTTTGTGCTTATTTCTTTGTTAGTTTTTAGTTTTTAGCAACTGTTTTGCTGATTTTAATTTCTGTTCTTTTTTATTTTTTCTATATAAGTGAAGTTAGCAATTAATTTGTCAACAAAATCGTTCTGTGCTCAGCATTTCACAAAAAATGTGGTTTGTGTAGTTTAAAAAGACATGTCTGATGCATCTCAATAATCAAGGTAGTAAAATCCCCCCTAAAATTTGAACAGGTCCTCGATGAACAGCAATCAGAACACTAACGATCTTTATTAGGCTGAGGCTCCTCGTTCGCCTGTGAACAAACAGATCTGATTGTCATTGTTAAACCTGTTTGTCCACCATGTGGAAATACTGCTAATAATGATGCTGCGTTCCAGTAGTCCTGGGAAGTGGTAATTTCCCTGTTCCCATTGGTAGATTTAAGCTGGAACACCCCCTCCAGTGGTAATACTCCACTCGTAAAGTGGAAGAAATGAAACTGCCCCCAGTTTCGATTTCAAGATGGCAGCTACTCGCAGCTTTAGAAAGTTAACTCCGTAACTTTTACTATTAATTATCTTTCTTAATTTTTGTGCATCTTTAATCACTCGCACAAGTAGTGTGTTTTCTGTGCAATACTGTACGTGTTAAAATCAATGTTTATTTGCATGACGTACGTAGTAGAGCTGTCTTTTTGTCATTGTTGATATTGTAGCAGTGTTGTAGCTAGGTTGGCGGCACCAATACAATCACCTGTCGGCTAACTGGAATGCAGTTTCATATGGTTTGTTGGAAAATGACGTCACTACCATTTACCAGTTCCAGGAATGCAATGTAAACAGAATGCAGCTGAGCTGACCTTTACCTCCTCAGACAGAAGAAGCCTTTTGGAGAAGAGACGAAACATTTCAACAAAAACGAATCTGTCAGTGTATGAATGTGATTTAAAGCACTGTTTAGTCTCTATAGATTGATTTGTACATGTTAGCTTTGTAGTGAGATCTAACAGAGTGCTGTGTGAATGGGTTAATGAAGACACAGACTGTAGTGTGAAGAGCTTTGAGGATCCTGGTTGGATAGAAAGGTGCTATATACAGTACAGACCATTTACCATCTTTTTTTAACAAAAAACTGTTTTGAGTCACCAAAAGCATCTGGAAAACTATTTTAAAAACATGAAAAAAGATAGAAGGTATTTATTACAATGAGATTACACTTTAGTTTAACTTCTTCACAGTAAAGTACAGTGGAGGCAGCGTCATGCCATGGGATGTTTACCACTGACAGAAATTCATTGAGGAATGAACGTCATGGGGATTTTCTGGAGGAAGAACTGTTTCACTCGTGCGAGAAAGTGAGAATAATGGGCCACATGTAAGAACATGTTCGTCTTCTTAACCTAAATTTCTCTTACTTTTGTTAGTATGAAGGGTTCGTATGAACATGTCACGTCAGATTCAACAAACTCTTCTATTTTCAGGAAAAGTGTGTTAACAAGGAGCGTAAACTGATGAATGCGTATCAGCTGCTCGTGCACGAGAAGAGGAGATTAGCATAATTACTAACCCCCAAAACACCATATAAGGTTATACGTTTCCTGCCTCAGATACAAGGAAGTGTCCATTCATAAATGACATTGCAAAGTAAAAAAGACAAACTTCACGAGTTCGGAGATTGAAGTCTGCTCTCAGAGATCCACACAAAAAAATCTGTCATTTTTAGCAGTGTCAGCTGTGGAATTAAAGGATCTGCTTTAAAGCCGAGGAATGTTGTTAATGTCGTGTCTCCCGCGGGTCGTACAATCACAGAAATAAAAATCTAAATCATATTTATCTCTCTCTGTAGTCCTGCTCCAGTTTTTTTTGGTCAAATATTTTTAATTTCAGTGTAAACACCTGTGTTAACCTTTTTCATTTATTCATAAGCGCAGTCGCGCACCGCAAATCCCCCCACCCTCGACCGTCTAGTGTCAGATGTGTCTGAAAAAAAGCATTTTAAAATGTCTGAATGTCTGATATTTTCAACTGAAAATATCTTCAAACTAATGAAATATAGAGTTATTAATGAAGAAAATCTATCTATATAACAGCAGACTGACTGCTTATAAAATATACGACAGGTCTGGACCACTCGTGAATTTTGTTCGTATCTGAAGAAAATCTTAGAATACGAAAACATTGGTGAATGCTACAAATTCTCTTAAATCACTCGTACGCACAACTTAAGAACAAATCTGTTGGTACGAAGGGTTCTTGCATGAGGCCCAATGTTCGGCTTTCAGCATGGTAGCGACTGTTAGCATCCTGCCACTCAACAATCTGACCTGGAAAACTCAAACTCAAAGCAAAACTGAACGATTTCTTCGTATGACTACTTGAGGCTGAATGGTTCACAAAGATGTTCTTCTACTGACAAAGTTGTAACTAATAGAGCTTGAAGGAAACCGAGCAGTCCTGCACACATTGACTTGAACTTTTTAAACTTTTAGTTGCTTGTTTATAATGAAGAAACAAGCGTCAAATAAATGAATGCTACTGAAAATCCAAAAGAGGATTTTATTATGAGGACGAGGCGGTAAGATGACTGGACATAACCAATAAGGATGCAGTGGAACCTGCCCTGGATTTTTGGCCACATCTTGAAACTACATTTTTAAAAAAATTTTATTTAGCTGCCTGTTTTTCTCCATTTTAAAATGAATAAAGAGAAAAAGCCTCTTTCTCCTCTGAAGCATCGTTTTGTTCCCTCCCAGGAGAGGCCCTCTCACCGAGTGGCTGCAGAAGAAGCACAGCTACCCGATCGTGGACCTCAGTTACCTGGAGGTGGGGCTGGGCTCGCAGAGCATCCACATGGAGTTCATGGACAGAGACGGAGATGTGGCCTTCACGCTCCTCGTGAGGGACAGCGCACGCTGCAAGCGCTTCTTTGGCCTCCTGACAGGTAAAACCAGTGTGGTGTCATTGTTCACCTACAAACCAATGTTTTTTTTGTTTTGTTTTGTTTTTTATAAAGTTGCTGAGTGCTGTAGAATTCCCACGACAGGTACTGGAACAGCGTGTTCCTCTCACAAGAATCACCCACCCCACCCCTCACAAAGCTACCACCGCACCATATGTGGGTCCTTTATGACGCAAATGCTGAACCCCGTCGCCCTCTGTGATGGCACACCAGAACGTCTGTGAGCGAAAAACCTTTTTATTATACAGGGGCTCCCCCTCAGATTCAGAATGTCAGGAGAAATATGGAAAATGTATTTGACAGACCCAGTTGCTGAGGGGAAGGACATAATAACAGGAAATCACCTTGGATTGTTTAGGAACGGATCGTAACTCCGTGCTAATAAATTTAAACCGACTTTTTGATTCAAAGCATAATTAAACTAAGCTTTAAATGCTAATTTGTGAAAAGGCTTATAAATGAACCTTGAAATGTCAGAAGCTGGAATGCTTGGAGTATAACTCTCAGCTACCACCACATCATTTTTTAGTTCATTATGTGTAAAATATAACCATTTAGGCTTGGTTGGATTAGCTGTGACAGCCGTATAAAGAGGTATAAATCTGTTTTATGTTAAATAGAAATTATAGGCATCTCACCATTCAATATGATTTACAGGGCAGCAAATACGATTAGAAAACAGTTGTTTATCATGCACTGTTATCTTTAAATTTTAAATGATTATGGCTATTTGTATATAAATGTGTGTGTATATAAAAGTGTCTTTGGGTGTCCTGAAAGGCGCTTTTCAAATAAAATGATTATTATTATTATAAAAAACTTATTTCTAAATTTCTAGACTTAAAAAAATGCCTAACAGTGTATGTAAATAAAACTAGAAGCACTCAGAGAGTGCAAACCTCCACCAAGACCAATTTCCCCCATCCTGTAATAGAGTTAATGCACAAAAGCAGAGATGGAAACACATTTGCCGAATAAGTTCTGATGTAGTGAACATTTAAGCAGGCAGTATGCATGGAATTTCTTCCCGGTGGAGTCCAATGTGGAAAAAAAGGAAAAAAGTCAGACTCGTCACCCGACGTTATTGTTGAAAGCTTTTGCATCGGTGCTACGTGATTCAAAAGAGCAGAGTTTTCATTGCGCGTCTAATCACACAGACATACATGCATCTTCCTATCTTTGTGAGGACCACACAGTGGTCACAACCATGCTCTGCACGTTCTTTTTTTCCCCAAAGTTTGGCGAGAGGTGGATAGAGGGGCGCACAAATAGCTCTCGACTTGATCTGGCCTCATTTAAATAATAATAAAAATGAACAAACAAACAAACAAACAACCTTCGAGTCTGAAGTCCACCACGTCACTCCTCTTCCTCAATCTTCATCAATCTGTGTATAAGCCTACCGACAATGTGGTGTGTTTGAGGAAATGGGGGGAAAAGAGGTTTCATGGTGCAGTCACGCACTTCCTGGTAACAAAACGTTCTCTAAATGCGCACCAAATGTGTAAAAATGCACACATTATGGCAAAAATTATTCATCATTACATCTGGTTTTAACATTACTTTTATAAAGTTTGAAGTCCAAACACTGAAAGTTGTCACAGTTTTTTACAGAAGCCCTGTGAAAGTATCACAGCTTTGCCGATCTGAGAGGATTAAAAGAAAAAAAATTCCTGTATCCGCATCGTGATCCAGAACATCACCAAAATTTAATGGTGTGTTACTTGTGCCAGTATCCACATGTGGTAAAAATGTCATGACAATCCGTCCACAAGTTTTTGAGTAATGTTGTCCACAGACAGACAGACAGACAGACAGACAAACAGACAGACAGACAGACAGACAGACAAACAGACAGACAAACAGACAAACAGACAAACAGACAGACAGACAGACAGACAAACAGACAGACAGACAGACAGACAGACAGACATACGCGACCGAAAATTACATTACCTCGCCGTTGGCGGAGGTAATAAAAGATTTATTCACACGTTGCTGACTAAGAATTAGCGTAAACGCTAACTTAACATGGAAAATGCCTTAGAAAGGCTAACATGACTAGCATCTTGTATACCACTGGAAATTTATTTTTATTTTAGCTTTTAGCAGCTGTTTTATAAATTGTAGCTTACAGATTTGATGTTTCTGATTTTACTTTTGAGCAGTATTTAAATCTTTTTAAGCTTTTAGCTATAATTTTGTTCAACTTTCATTATTTACATATGTAAATATTTCATGTCGTGTTCTGTTAACCTCAAATATTATTCAGGCTTCAATAAAGAAAAGATAAAAAGAGACGAAAACAGAGCGTCTGACACTTTTAAAAGCCTTGTAGGTTGTTTTTAGCTCAGGGGTTAGTGTTGTTAAAAGCTTTTCTTTTTTTTCTCGATGTGCTGCTTCTTTATCTCTGTGCCAAGCCAAAAGCAAGGAGGGAGGGATGTTTTTACTGTATTGTCCTGTCATTAAGATTTCTACCAGACCAAATGTCATAAATCTTTGTGAAGAGGTGGAGCATGTGGACAAGACGTTCTTCCTGTGAATGTTAATTCAGGACTCATGCTTTTGTTTTCTTGTTTTTATTTTCATGCTGTAATTGGGCTCCAAGTCCTTCTGCATACTTTATTATTTTAGTCATTCACATATCAAAAAACCCAGCTTGTTCAGTAGACGGACGCTGTGAACTTTTGTTTTTTTTTTTGTATTTTTTATACTTTATAAATGCTCCTGTGTCCTGTTGACTATAACTGCCTACATGGTTGAATATGTCAGAATTAAACACCTTCTTGATTAAATGCATTTCATGGTTTAGGTTTAGTCAAAAATGTCACATAAGTCAGAGGCATTCTTGTTTCTGGGGCGGGCAGAGGTTGAAATTGGTTTGCTTGGTTCTGATTGCATGATAGATGCAAGTGGAACCATAAATTTAACATACTTGATTTGCAATATAAAAACACAATCAAAAACTAGTGTGTGTGTGTGTGTGTGTGTGTGTGTGTGTGTGTGTGTGTGTGTGTGTGTGT
>NW_013952666.1:156667-163240 GCF_001266775.1 Austrofundulus limnaeus
GCACCTCTAGTAATATATTTACTGAAAAAAATGGTGATGTGTTCAATACTTATTTTACCCACTGTATCTCATAAATGTCCTGTTCACAGCAGCTTTGAAAGGCATAACTATCAGATGGCTGAAAACAGGGCCTCCTACATTTAACAATTGGATACAAAAAGTGTGGGACATTTATTCAATGGAAGAAATCACAAATTCCCTGAGACTCCAAAAATCAGTTTTTACTATACAGTGGAGCCCTGTTATGCCCTTGTTAATTCAATGACACATTTACGGGATTAGCTTTGAGCACTCACTGTGTACTCTTAGATCAGTTTAAAATACCATTGGGCTTAAGAATGTATGGATTATCTTATGTCAGAGGGGATTCAACCATGTGTTTTGTGTTTATTTTATTTTGATTTTTATTTGTCTTTTGATTCCACTTTGTTGTTGTATATTCATTATCCCATTTGTTAAATCATTTACTGTCTCATCCTCCTTTGTCAAGTTATAACGCAGATGTTATATGTCAGTAAGAGACAGAAGAATATAACTGTGGTAAGGTGGTATTGTTAAAAATAAATAAAAATAAAGTTAAAAAATAGCTAAATATGTAAAAACAGGGCATGGAAACAGATTATTTCCTGAATTATGTTTTTTTGCAATAAAGAAACTGTCTTCTTCTCAGTCAGTATGGATTGATATTAGTTGTGTAAATTAAAGCAGATTAAAGATGATATGATGTGTTTAATGTTCTGTGAGCCCTGAACACATCCAGAAACACAAAAACCAAGTCTGGGATGATGGAGCATGTAGACAGTGCTACTAACCCGTTGACTCTGTCATCTCTGGCCTGACTGACTTAAGTCATGCTGACCTTGACTAGCCTTGAGGTGTGCCCCAGGACAGAGCCCTGGGGCACACCTGAAGTTACAGGGGAGGGGTGGGATCTGAAAGATTTAAGTTGAATGAACTGAGTGCGGCCAGAGAGATATGACTGAAACCAAGAGAGGGGCGTGTGTGTGATGCCGATGGATGAAAGTCTGTGAAGAAGGATATTGTGGGAGATGGTATCAAAAGCCACACTAAGATAGAGGAGGATGAGAAGATAGAGTAATTTTACATTTGGCTAGCCTTTTATTACTTTTTAAATTTTTTTAAACTTTTTGCTTGTTTTATCTTTTAGCTACTATCCTATTACTAGTAGCCTTTAGGTGAAGTTTGGCTATTAATTGTTGTTAGCTAGCCTTTTGCTGCTTTTAACTTCTAGCTAGTCTTTCTGTTATTTTGTCTTTGGATAGCCTTTTATTACTTTTAGCTTCTGGATAGCATTTTGTTAGTTTTATCATTTATCAATAGCTACTATTCTATTACTGCTATCCTTTAAGTAAAGTTCTGCTTTTAATAGTCATCAGCTAGCCTTGTGCTACTTTTAGCTTCTCTCTTGCCTGCTTTTTTGTTCTTTTTGTTTGAACTTGTATTTTCTCTTAACTCTTAGCTATGTTTAACTGCACATTATCCACATTTAATAACCCTTTTGATACTTTTAGCTACCATTCTGCTACTTTTACCTTTTGGATACAATTTTGCTCGTTTATGTTTTTGATTATCATTTTTGCTTCTTTTAGAACTCATTTTGCTAATTTTAGCTTTTGTCAAGGCTTTTGCTACTTTTAGAGTTCTTATTTTAGATTTAAAATCTGATTTTCAGCTTTTTCAACTCTTTTCGGCAGTCATTCAGCTCAGAGTTCACACAACTTATCTCTTGTTAAGTCTACACCCTCTTCAGTTTTGTTTTGCACTTAGACCAAAAACTAACTTTTCTTTTCTTTCCCCATCCCTCTTTCTGCTTTCAGTCTAAATCCATAAACAGCTCATTTACTTCCTTGTATTCTTTTGTGGTTGAAAATGATTCCAGATTGCCCTCGACCACGCCACCGAGTCTCTCTCTTTTTTTTTTCGAAGAACACGAACATTGTTTCCAAAGTTCCAGGTGCATTCATAAAAAATGAATCCAATCAGATGTTTCTGGTTTATGTTTGAAGCATGCCATGTTTGTTATGTGCAGTCAAATTTGATGCCAAATTAACCTAAATACAGCTGTTGAAATATTTTCTCTGATTACATTTAACCAAATCGGCGTCTAGCATGTGTACAAAGTTTAAAACCACAAACTGGGATGACGATAGACTCGCTGGCTGGAAAAGAAGGAAAGGATGTGGTTCTAACCAGGACAGCTTTCTGGAGTTTTTTTTTTCTTAACCATGTTTGACGCAATTTTATTGAAATATGAGAGATGGCACCTAACCAGTTGAATCTGAAGCCAAAATATGCATTTTTAGCTGTTTTCTGTCATTTAAAGACGTTAATCAAGTTCAAGTGCTAAAACAACAATTCAGTTAAAGGCCTTGCTTTCCTTAAAGGAATGTATATTATCCCTACCTTTAATACAGGTGTTTTAGACTAGGATCATATAATGCTGAGGAATGGCAAAGTTATGGCCATTTTGGTCAAACCTTGAAAAACATTGTGTGCAATATTGTGAGAAGTCCTTCTCAGAGTTAGTGCTGAGAGTGATGCATACCACACTCAATATCCGTAAAACTGACTAACAGGATCCTTGAAATCCTTGAAAGTTTGTGAATTTGAAAATGGTAAATGGCCTGAACTTGTATAGAGCTCTATCAAGTCTGAGGACTCCAAAGCACTTCACACTAAAAACATCCACCCATTCATGCATGCATGCATTCACACACTGATGGTGGTGAGCTACTGTAGCCACAGCTGCCTGGTGCACACTGACGGAGGCATGGCTTCCATACAACGGATGTGGTCAGAGGGCCTGGTGGCAGATGAAGTGTATTGCCCAAGGACACAACGGCTGAGACAGACAGAGCAGGGGTTCGAAAACAGCAACCCACCAGTTACAGGATGAACTGCCTCCTGTTGCCCAATCAGGACTAGTGGAAGTTTCAAATTCAAGTTCAAGTTTATTTATATAGCTCCAAGTCACAACATACGTTGTCTCAGACCACTGTACATAAAAAGAATAATCTAAAGAAGAAACCAGCAGATTGTGTTGAATCACTTCATCACAGTCTCCCATCCTGAGCAAACGGTGGAGAGGAAAAACTCCCTGCTAATCAGGAAGAAACCTCCAGCAGAACCAGGCTCAGGACAGGAGACCATCTGCCTCGACCGGCTGGTTGGAGGACAGGAAAGAGACACAGAGAAACACAGAAGAACTGGTCTGGGACTGGTCCAGGTGCACCTACTTTTGGAAGAGACAAAGAAAAAACAAGATAGAAATAACTACAATAAACATGTAGAGAAGAGAGACTAAAGACAACAGCAGAGTGAGGAAATGTGCTCAGTTTGTGCTCCAGCAGTCTGTCTATAGCAGCAGAAATGAAGAATAATTCAGGAAACCTAAGTCTAATTATAGGATTTATCAAAAAGGAAAGTCTTCAGTCTAATCTTCAAAGTAGACAGAGTGTCAGCCTCATGGACAGAAACTGAAAGTTGGTTTCACAAGAGAGGAGCTTGATAACTGAAAGCTCTGCCTCCCATTCTACTTTTAGAAACTCCAGGAACCACAAGTAAACCTGCAGTCTGGTTTAAGGCCCTGGAAAATTTTTGATAACAGACATAAAAGGTACCCATTCTTGAATTCATTGAATGTTTTTTGGGGTTTGAAATTTCACATAAATGATGACCACTGTCAACAAGTCATTATATTTTGTTTGTTCAGTATGGCATTCTTGTGTTTCCTGCATGCAGTCAATGTAGTCATGTTGAGTCAGAGTCATGGAGTGCTTTAAGAAATTAACCATTTTGCAACACATTTGCTGAAGAACTTCAAGGCTCATCTCGCCATCAGTAGACCTACAGTATCTATGTAATGTGGAATTTAATGTAGACTATGAATTCTAGCCACTTTCTTTCATTTATTCGGACCCAACAACTTCAGTTTTTAATTGAATTTGCATTGTATTAAAATCATTTATTGATTACATAATTAGCGGTAGTGGTAGCTAAATGTCGTCGCACATGCTCCCGGAATTTAGGAAGTTAGGTAAAGCCATGGTTGTGTTTGCAATGTCCATCTTTGTTTCTTCCAACACTCAGATCTTTGTTTTCCACTCTTGAGGAGTCCCAGTGAGTGTCGAGACGAAACAAGGTCTTAACAGTTGAGCGAGGTGCCATCCAAATCAGCAGTCACGAGCAAACAAAAGGCGACCAGCAGGCAGAGCGTGTTTAGAAAACCGAGCTGGCAACAAGTGGTGCTCTGCTGTATGTCAGCGCTGCTGCTTCCTCTGCTTTCACGCTCTCTAACTGCTTTCAACATCAGCAACAAATCCCCCTGATCATTTTCACTTGAAAGCAAATCGCCCTCCGCTGTTCGACATGTTACGCAGCAGAGAAGAGTGACATCTTTCTCATCGAAATGCCAAGGCCATAATGCTTTTGGCTATGTCTGCATGTGTGTGTGTGACTGTCTGTTAGCAAAATATCTCACAAACCAGTGGGTGAATTTAAACGAAACTTTCAACGTGAAATGAAAGAACTTTTGTATTCAACCCAATTGAAGGTGGCTTTTAAAGCTCAGTCATCAATACAGATATTGAACTAAAATTTGGTGTGGTGGTAGATGAAAGCAATTTGCAACATCAACTTCGAGTGTGACGTCTTCTGATATAATAAAATTATTTTCAAGATAATATGCATTCTTTTGAGGAATACTAAATGCTAGATGTTTAATAATTCCTATTATTTTTCTTCGTATTATTTGTATTAATAGTATTTCTTCCTTTTCTTCTTATATTTAATTAGTGTTTTTATGTACATTTGAATAAGTGGTCCAAAGTTTGCATTTGTTCTTAAAATTAGAAAAGAATAGTTGAATATGCTATTTTATGTTGTGTAGAACAAATATATCTGAAAAGTTTTTATTTTTTGTTGTTGTTTGCCTTGTTTTTTATTCATGATAGACCGTACTAACTTGGGATGTATAAAGTCATACAATCTTTTATATCCAGAAGAACTATTTGATCATACATTAAAAACACAGTTTTACACAGAAGTATTATCTATTCGTATGTTTTTATGTAAACTAATAGAGTTATGTGGACTTATTGGTAAAATACAATCAACAAAACACAATAGGAGGGCATTGGATGACATGGGAGTATTGCCCTCGCCTCTTGAGTGCCCCTTTAATTTTTTTTTCCCTAACGTAACAAAAGCTGACTGTGACGCCAAACTACAGATAAGCTGTCATATTTAACTACGCACTACTTTTCCTTTCTGTTGGCATGACCCAGCGGATCGTGTTCCCAAGATTTTTCTCACACATTGGTTCAATGCTGTAATTTTACACCTGCAACCAGAGTTGGCTTTCTTGTTTTAACTACAAAAGCAGGAGATATCCTAGTATCCAAAGTTTTTGTCTGTGTAACTGTTCCACGAACATTTGAGTTGTGATATTTTCTTGAGAGTATACCTTTACTACCTTTTTTTTGTTTTTGTTTTTTTGTTCAATGTGCTTTCTTGAGCTCTTATATACAAACTCTGCTCATGTGATAAATGTAAACAACCCCCAGAATCTTTCCCTTCGTCTTAAATGTCTCATGAAAGTGAGAACAAGGGAGTGTTTGTCTTCTCTTAGTTTGAACAGTGAAACCAAACTTTTCACTTCCCCGGCAAGTTTCAGCAACTCTAAACTGCTCACGTCACCAGGAATCTTGGACATTTTTATTCGATTTCTTGTGGTCATTTAATAAATTTTTGGTTTGTAGATAAGTCTCCACCCCCCACCCTTCCTTCCATTCTTTGGTTTTGGAATTGTTTTTAGATATTTGGTTGTGGGACATTTCATCGAGGACACGCTCTGTTTTTCCACAATAGTCTGGACCAAAGAGAAAAGAATGTAGGTTTGATTTAGGACTGCAGTTCATTACAGGGTTCCTGCACAGTATGGAAAAATGAAATGAGGACCAGATAGAGCTTCTTGCATTGCTTTATAAATCTACTAAATCCAGACACATGTGGGTGGTTTAGAATATGGGAAACATGCAGAAATAAATAGCACCATGGACTAAAATGTGTGTAAATCTCAGCAGCAGAGCATAAGCCCTGACAAAAATGACTTCTTCAAATCAGAGGACGGGTTTGTTTCTCATGCTATTGTGTAAGTTTTGATATTTTCACCATCTGACTTTGTTTTGGAAAAAACATGGTTTGAGTTGAGTTAGACACTTGTACAATCTCAACCACATACCCTTTATCTTCCAGTTTAGTATAGTCACGAGTCATAGACGCAATAACAATACAGTCATGGGAAAAAAGAAAGTCCAGCCCTCATTTAATTAAAGTTTTTTCACATCATAATAACATAATAAAAGTCATCTGGTCTTTAAAAAGTTTTACACACTTCCTTCATGTTATTTATTAAATGAAATTAAAGCCAAATTTAAAAAGATGTGTGAAAAATGAAGTCTACCCCTATGACGCAACAGCATTTAGAACTGCCTGAAACAGCAATAACTCTCAGTAGTTTTCTTTAGATACACATGCATTTCAATTTATATA
>NW_013952666.1:163895-169077 GCF_001266775.1 Austrofundulus limnaeus
GTGCAGTTCTAGGCACAGCTAAGATACTGCGCAGAACCCTCAAGCTCCCAGGCCTCTGGTAGAGGACCCGAGCTCAGAGGATGAAAGACACCACCCGCGGAGGGTGAGAAGGGAATTTTTTATGTATTTTTAATTTAAGAAATTAAAGGACCTTTCTAATTCAAAACTGTCAGTGGAGCAGTAAATTTTTATTTCAGTAGTATTAGCCTCTGGGCAGGCAGGGATGGGAATGCAATTAAGTCCCTTTTAGCTGAAGAGAGAGTAAAGACCTCCTAATTGTGTTTCTAAATCTACGAAATCAGTGGGAATTGGACTTTGGACCAACACTACTGCCGGCCAACACCACTGCAGGCCAGCACCACTACTGACCAACACCACTGCCGACCAACACCACTGCCGACCAACACCACTGCCGACCAGCACCACTGCCGACCAACACCACTGCTGACCAACACCACTGCAGGCCAGCGCCACTGCCGACCAACACCACTGCCGACCAACACCACTGCTGACCAGCACCAATGTTGACCAACACCACTGCTGCTCAACACCACTGCCAGCCAACACCACTGCTGCTCAACACCACTGCTGGCCAACACCACTGCTGCTCAACATCACTGCCGGCCAACACAACTGCTGACCAACACCACTGCCGACCAACACCACTGCCGGCCAACACCACTGCCGACCAACACCACTGCCGACCAACACCACTGCCGACCAACACCACTGCTGACCAACACCACTGCCAACACGACTGCCGGCCAACACCACTGCCGACCAACACCACTGCTGACCAACACCACTGCCAACACGACTGCAGGCCAACACCACTGCAGGCCAACACCACTGCTGACCAACATCACTGCAGGCCAACACCACTGCTGACCAACACCCTGCTGACCAACACCACTGCAGGGCAACACCACTGCCAACACCACTGCTGGCCAACACCACTGCTGACCAACACCGTTGCAGGCCAACACTGCTGCAGGCCAACACCGCTGCAGGCCAACACAGCTGCAGGCCAACACCAGTGCTGACCAACACCACTGTTGACCAACACCACTGCTAACCAACACCACTGCTGGCCAACACCACTGCTGATCAACACTGTTGCAGGCCAACACCGCTGCAGGCCAACACAGCTGCAGGCCAACACCACTGCTGACCAACACCACTACTGACCCAACACCACTGCAGGCCAACACAGCTGCAGGCCAACACCACTGCCAACACCATTGCTGACCAACACTGCTGCAGGCCAACACCACTGCTGACCAACACCACTGCTGGCCAACACCGCTGCAGGCCAACACCACTGCTGACCAACACCACTGCTGGCCAACACCGTTGCAGGCCAACACAGCTGCAGGCCAACACAGCTGCAGACCAACACAGCTACTGACCAACACCGCTGCAGGCCAACACAGCTGCTGACCAACACCACTGCCAACACCACTGCCGGCCAACACCACTGCCGACCAACACCACTGCTGACCAACACGACTGCAGGCCAACACCACTGCAGACCAACACCACTGCTGACCAACATCACTGCAGGCCAACACCACTGCTGACCAACACCATTGCTGACCAACACCATTGCTGACCAACACCCTGCTGACCAACACCACTGCAGGGCAACACCACTGCTGGCCAACACCACTGCTGACCAACACCGCTGCAGGCCAACACAGCTGCAGGCCAACACAACTGCCAACACCACTGCTGACCAACACCACTGCTGGCCAACACCACTGCTGATCAATACCGATGCAGGCCAACGCTGCTGCAGGCCAACACAGCTGCAGGCCAACACCACTGCTGACCAACACCACTACTGACCAACACCGCTGCAGGCCAACACCACTGCCAACACCACTGCTGACCAACACCACTGCTGACCAACACTGCTGCTGACCAACACCACTGCTGACCAACACCACTGCTGGCCAACACCACTGCCAACACCACTGCTGACCAACACCGCTGCAGGCCAACACCGCTGCAGACCAACACCACTGCTGGCCAACACCGTTGCAGGCCAACACAGCTGCAGACCAACACCACTGCTGACCAACACCACTGCTGACCAACACCGCTGCAGGCCAACACAGCTGCTGACCAACACCACTGCTGACCAACACCGCTGCAGGCCAACACAGCTGCTGACCAACACCACTGCTGACCAACACCACTGCCAACACCACGGCCAACCAATGCCACTGCCGACCAACACCACTGCCGACCAACACCACTGCCAGCCAACACCACTGCCAACACCGCTGCCGGCCAACACCACTGCGAACATCATTGCTGACCAACACCACTGCCAGCACCACTGCTGATCGACACCACTGCCTACATCATTGCCGACCATCATCATTGCCAACATCCTTGCCGACCAACACCACTGCCGGCAATGTGAACTCTTACACACATTCCTCAGTCACCTCCCTTTTGTATAGGAACTAAATGGCCCATAATAACGGACCCACAATCCCAAAACCCACCTTTTCCACAAAGTGGAGTGACAGTACTTTTTAGTATCGCAATATGCCATGGCCCGCGTTATCTCCTTCCAGTGCTTATTTTGCTGCTCCAGAGGGTCAAATTGATTGGGTGCATCGTGGATTCTCGGCTGAGTATATTTGTTTCCACTGTTCACTGAAGTAGAGTTTGTTGGAGTCTACATTGCCTCCATCCACATTTTCTGGGTTTCTTCGTATTCCTGTTTATGGTAGTGTTGGAGTTTGCTGCAGCGTTTGGCATTGTTGTTATGTTTTGGGGGCATACGAGTGCTTGATAATGAAAGTGCGATGCACACAAAAATACATCATCGCAGGGCACTAATCACAGTATTTGCAAAGTGCCAAATATTAATTTGTGACTGTTTTTTCTGAAGTTTAATCACATAAGGTAGATTTTTCCCAACTCTAGTAAAGATGGAGCTTATCTCTCAGAGCATCGCCCAGTCTTACCTGGCAGTAAAATTTCTGGGACATTGACTCATGGGAATATCAGGAGATGTCATAAATGTTTTCCACTTGTGAATCATCTTTCTTTTTGTAGAACAATGGATTCCAAACTGTGGAAATGGGGGTTGGCCCTTCTAGACAAATAAGCATCAACAGTTGCTTCTTTAAGATTAATCCAAAAAGTTTACAAAACAAACCTGCAACGTGTGCTCCAGAGCAGCAAAAATATCTGTTTTTTAAGAGTAGTTTACTTTGATGAGGCTCAGGTAATCAATACAATTGATTAGCAACTCCTGGTTGATGCTTTCCCTGTTTAACCCAATGTAAGCATCAATGGTGGTCCGTTTTTCACACACAGCTTTTCCATTTTGGCAGCTCTTTGCACAAATGACTGAGAGGCTTTACTTTGACGTTGGTTTTTGTGACAATTTTGCAGATTTTTCTATTTTTAATTTTGCCTTCATGTCCTCAGGAATTGTCCGGGAGATGTCCCACAAATCAGACAGCAAGCTGCAGTCCATCTCAACCACTAGACTATCCCCACAGCACCATCTCTGGTACGTATTTTTGCAGCCTACTGTATCAAGGAACTGGATGCAGTGTGGGGGGGAAAAAAACAGCCAGCAGAACTCCCTGATTTTATTTGTGTAGATGCTGAAAGCTGCGGTCTGAACAGTGTTGCGTACATTTGTCCGCGGTCGGGCAGGGTGTAGGTTAAAAGGAGTTACGGGCTGTAGAAGTTCTAACGCTGCACATTTCTGACACATCTTTAGTTGATTACAATCAGCTTTTTTTAGACTTCATTTTGTAAAGCGGCCTTGCTAAATTAGCTGGTAAACCACATCTTAATTGGCAACATGTGCTGCACTGCAAATCGTTAAGCATGCATGCCCTCTTTTGTGTAGTTTGTTATCACCACCAATCATTTTTTTACACCTTGAAATGTGTGTTTTGCTCTCCCACACAGAAAGTAGCAGCGTTCTGGTTCTTTTGTTTCCTTCCAACAGGAATACAAGTTGATTTTCCATCACCCACCACCAAAAAGCAAAACGTTGATAATGTTTTGGCTTCTGTCTTTGTGTGCATTTGTTTGTGTTATTGGTAAAATATCTCATGAACCAGTGGTATGGGGTAAGACAACTGTCAGAAATTTTGTATGTGTAAGAGTCTAAATTTGTACATGTAAGTCTATAAACGTACATAAATTTGTTACAACTTTGCTACATTACAAGTACGAATCAAATTTACAAGTGCAATTCTTATGTGAGAATACAATTTTTAAGTTACAAATACAAGTTTAAAAGTTACAACTTTGCCACATTACAAGTACAAATCAAATTTACAAGTACGAATCAATTTTACAAGTGCAATTCTCTTACCTGTCAAAATAACAGACATTATGCATGGAACACCAAAAAGATCGATTGCAAACAGTAACTAAGCCAGACCACTAGGGGGACATGACCACTGCCTCATTTGGGACCAGATGAACTCTATAAACACAACAATTTGCTGAAGGGAAAAGCATTTGGAGGCTTTTAAGTTTGTCATTCATGTCATGTAGTACAACAATAAAGTAGATAGTGGATTTATGATGAACAACCAAAAAGGAAAACTGATGCATTCATAAAACCGACTGCATAATGGAAAAAATAATGCAAGTTCAAAAACACATAACAGCAGTGCTCTGACCCGGCCAGCAGGGGGACTCATGTTGCCCACCATCAAACCCCTAAACAACTGTATTTCTGACACCTTAACGCACACATGTATCAGAAAGCTCCAGAGTTAGTCCTGATGTTCTGCAGGTCATGAAGACGTCTACACCTGTACTTCAACCATCTGAAGGTTTGTTCTCCACCTGGCTCCAGTCTTCAGTAGTAGTGTAAAGTAATGTTAACATTATCATAAGTTAAGGAGAAGTTGCTTAAAAAATATGGTCTATAAATAATTCGGAACATTTCATCATCACTCCACTGTATATTAATTATTATGCTGCTGATCTGAGGCATGGCAGCTTTATATAAAACATTTCAGCAACAAGACAAATAAATGCTTTACACAAAAAAAAAACCATTTTGACAAAGTGCAAAAGAAAAATTAGAATATAGAAAAATTAAATAAATGTTCAAAAAACTATCATAAAAGCAGGATTCTGTTTAAGAAATTGAATAAAATATTTAAAAAATGAAATCAGAAAG
>NW_013952666.1:170167-175411 GCF_001266775.1 Austrofundulus limnaeus
ATGTACATTTATAGACTTACATGTACAAATTTAGACTCTTACACAAACAATGATTCTGACAGTTGTCTTACCCCATATAGTTGGCCAATTTTAATGAAACTCTCAGACACGAATCATTAAATGTACATCTACAACTGATTACATTTCAATGTCACCTCAATTCAAGATGGCTGCCAAAACTAAGTGGCTTGGCCAAATGCAAAATGAGCTGCATTTTAGACGATTTTAAAGACATTGAGCTTAAATTTGATTTGGTAGTAACTGAATGTCTTCCCCAACAGGTACTTTGAGTATGACATTCTCCATAGTGTTATTTTTGATTCAAACTTTGGCAATAAATATTGGAGGCATTTGGATCTTTCTGTTATCCAAAAAAATCCCATATATCACAAATCTTGATAGCATTCTGAGAAAGTCATTATTAGATCTACAATTCACTTTTAGAGTCACCCCAATTCAAGATGGCCACCACAGCTAATTCATATTAGCTAACATAAAAATGCTGATAACTCAGTCAGTTTTACAGATATTGAGCTAAAAAGTGCTGTGTTAGTAGATGAAAGTTATGCCCATCACATACTCCAAGCACTGTGCATTGTGTAACATTTTTACTTCAAACTTTGGCATTTACTGTTAGTGACCACCCTGGACAGATTTTAATGAAACTCTCAGATTGTCATTGCTACCTGAGCCTCTAGAAGTCATCAACTTTTGGGGTCGATCTAATTTAAGATGGCCGCCACAACTAATAGACTGCCAACACAAAGTGCCCATAACTTACTAAAATGAATAAATAACTAGAAGTACCTCTGCCAGTGCTTCCCCTAGGGCATCCCACCCTGTCAACAGACCTGAGCACTTTACACCCGCCCCCACCCACCCCTTTTGACAAGCACACTTGCAGTAATGGTCAATAATGTAGGGGAAACACTGGATTATGCAAATGACAGTGGGCAGGTGCCGAGTTGTGATTGGTTATGGAAAAAAGTTGCCAGATCCCATAACTTGAGCTGTTCTTTGGGAACATCTATTCATAAGTCTTTGAATAATCTTGTGCACAAATGAACAAATAAGCTACTACCAGAAACCTTTGTCTCAGAGGCAATGTGGTGAAGTTGGTTGTGTAGTAGCTGAGAGTCATTTTCAGCACACAGTCAGAGCATCAACATATTTTGCAACTTGTGGCAGCCATCTTAAATTAAAACTCTTGTCATGATATGAATTCCTTCAGGGAACACCAGGCCTTTAATGTTTTGTTTTCTCCTCTCCTCTCTTTTCTTTTTTTTTTTTTTTTTTTTTTATAAAAGTTCTCATGTGCGGAAAACATGTCGTGTTATTCAAGAATTTTATTTATGCTGACATTTTGTATGTTTTTTAAGCAGTCATGAAGGGAAGGTGTTTTGTTTGAGTTCAAATAAACACAAACGTCCCTTTTTTAGATGAGGTGAAAAAAGAAACAGGCTTTGACAGACAAATCCCAGCTTTTGTTCTGCGCCGCACATTTGCATTGCCACACAACAAACGCATCACATGCCTCAGCTTCTCATCTAGCTCGACAATCAAGAGTTGAAAACGAATCAAAAGCGGCTCCTTCATGTGCTGTGAGGCAGCTAACCACAGACTCAAAACACACTTCCAGTGTTTGCGCAACACAAGCCCTGTCAGACATTAGTTTGTCAATTATTTCCTTTTTGTTGCACAGTTACTGTGAAGTTCATCCCATGTTTCTTAAGTGCTTCCATCCGACAGAGCAGCACCTGACAGCTGCAAGCCACCACAGATTTAGGTGGAATCGGATCCTTTTGAATATTTATGATGCACTAACACTCGGTGTCCTTTGATCTCTCAGGCCTCTCGTGTGCGAAGACATCCAGGCAGATGTGGAGGACGGACAGCTGCAGTTCTTCTATCTTCTGGCTTTTGTGCTGCAAGGTGACAAATCCAAACTGATAATCAAACAGTGTTACTGGTAGAGAGAGAGAGAAAAAAAATTGGCTTTCATCAGTGCATCACCCCTTGTTTTGAGCCTCATTTGCAAGATTTGTTTCGAGAACGCTAAGATTTCAGGACACATGTCGAGTGCAGCGGCATGCAAGGTTTGACTCAGGACAAACAAAATGAAACGTTTTGTTTCTGTGAATCATGACGTGACGTCAATAGATGCTTTGAGGCATAAAGGGAATGAGGAAATGTTCCTTTTTTTTAGGTTTAGAGTTTATTATTTGGTTTTCTTCTTAAAAGCAGTGGATGGCAAAGTTGGGCTCGAGACCCACCATGGGGTCCCAGAGCATCAAAGTGGGGTCCTTTGGGATTTTCAGAATTAATTACATTCAAAAATAACTACTAACAACATGTTTTGCCTTAGTTGTTACAAAAGAGCGAGGTAAGTGTACTTAATAAAGCCGTCTCAGTCGTTGTGTCCTTGGGCAAGACACGTCACCCACCTTGCCTACTGATGGTGGTCAGAGGGTCCGGTGGCGCCGATGCATGGCAGCCCCATCTCTGTCAGTGCGCCCCAGGGCAGCTGTGGCTACAGTGTAGTTTGCCATCATCAGTGTGTGAATGTGAGTGTGAATGGGTGAATGTCTGTTAGTGTAAAGCGCTTTGAGGTCCGGAGGGACTTGAAAAAGTGCTCTATAAGTTCAGTACCATTTACCATTTTAATATTGTTACTGTGCTCTTGTTTATTTGACCTGATACCAATGTGGTGGGCAGTAACAAAGTTAATTTACTTGAGTACTGTACATAAGTACAGTTTTTGAGGATTTGCATTTTATTCAAGTAGCATTTTTTTTAAATACTTTTTACTTTTACTCCACTTCAATCGATAAAATTGTACTTTTTACTCCTACATTTCTCTAAAGGTTTTATGTACAAACTGCTTATTTTTGGCCGTGTTTGTGACCTTTTTATTCCACCGACACACTATAATCAGGGTTCCTGCAGATCCTTAAAAGGAATTGAATTCATCGATCCAAAAATAAGGCCTTAATGATGTTAAATAAATCTTTCTGAAGTCTTACAAATGTTAACACGTTGTAAGTAGGATGACTGTAATTCATCTCAAATATTTAAATAATTGGTAACATTTATTTTTTAAATATTCACATGCAGACATTCCCTTTTGACATCACTTCCTGTTATTTCACATGCAAATATCTCATCAACTGCCCATCTGAGCATCATGAAATTTGTTTCATAATATGTTAATAATGTTGTGTTTCCAAAAATGCATTCATATTTCTTACAAACATTTGATGTCACAGGCACTTTAAGGTTTCATCTACAGCAAATTGGGGTTAAGACCCCACTGTGGGTCCTAAAACTCCAAATTTTGGGTCGTTAGAGAATTTCCAGAAATTAAATTAAGTTTAAAACTGACTAAGAATGTTTCTGCTATTGTTAGATATGAATAAAAACAGTTGGTCTATTAGCAATATTTGAATAACTTCAACCAAAAATACTTTGATTCATGAGTTTCCGCCACAGTTTCTATTTTATTTTATTTATTTATTTTGTCATTTGTGTTTATTATGAAATTGGTCTTAAATTTAATTTCACTTGGCGTTAAAAAGTCTTAAATTGAACTTGGCTCAAACTGCAGGAACCCTGTATAAAATTACACACTTCTCCCCCCATACAAGTAGGTGGTGAAATGCAGCTTTAAACCAGAGGCAAGGAGAAGACAAGTTTTTGTCCTACTAGTGTCAGCTTATAGCAGGCCTGTAGCCAGGACTTTGTGTGGGGGGTGGTTCTTTTTTTTTTTATTTTATTTTTTTTAATTTATTTATTATTTTTTTTAGGGGGGTAAAAGTGAACCTTTTAAGCCGCAGGCCCCCATGGGGGCCGCTTAGGGCAGTGGTTCTCAAAGTTGGGTTCAGGACCCACAGCGGGGTCCTGAAACATCAAGGTGGGGTCCTGAAAATATTTTCTGAATTAAGTGTGCTTAAAAATAACAACTAAGCACATTGTTTTGCCTTTGTTTTTAGAAAATAATAAGATTAGTGTACTTAAAATAGACAAAAATAGCATAATAAATATTGTTTTTATGCTCATGTTTATTTGGTGTGAAAATAATGTTCAACTGACAACAGCTGGGGGCACAGGTCTCTGCTGCTGGTGTTTTGTGGGTCAATAAGAAAAGTTTGTGAACCACTGGCTTAGGGTCCAGGGGTTTTAGGTTAAAAAGTGTAATTCTGATATACATGGTATACTGTGTGACTTTTGCAGAGAATATTAGACCATTTTTTGTCAGATGGTGAGTGAATGCAGGCGACATGAGATGCAGTCAAAAGTCTGGAGATGTCTGTTGTTGTCTGCACTAGTTAATGTGGAACTGAGCTTTTCTTTTACGTTTTCTTTCTTCATCTAACTCAGTGAGTGTTAGTGTTTCCTCCTCTCTCCAGTTGGATTTCCTTTTACAATCCACGGCTGCGATCACATCATCAAATTTAGCTGTTAAGTCAGTTTCCAACTTGTTTCTGACTTATCACCAAACAAATGGTGGAACAAAGAGGGAACTGCTTGTCTTTAATTTACTACATGAATGTTTATTTCACATATTCTTCTTTAAAAGCAATAAAAACAACATTATTATGTTGAATTTGAACTTCAAGACTTTCACGTCATCTTGACATTTCTTTGAGAATATTTTTGAATATGAAATCTGATTCAGTGATTGGTCCTTGTCTGCAGTTTTCTAAATCTCACCCTTTTTCTAAGGCAGGGGTGTCAAACTCATTTTCACCAAGGGCCACATCAGCATTACGGTGGCCCTCAAAGGGCCAGATGTAATAAACTTGGTGTCAGGAATACAGATCTGTCTAAGGCGAGCAGCGTGGAAGTAAACAGACTCAGGAGACTCAGAATTAAATAGGTAAGTGATGTTTATTTACAGGTGAAGGTTCAGGTTCCAGGGGCCTCATGCATAAAGGATTGCGCAGCTTTCACACTAAAAGTTGACGTACGGAKAAATTTAGAAAAGTGCGCCGCAACAAAATATTCAGATGTATAAAACCGTGCGCACGCAGGTTCCTGCTCAACTTTCCTTTAAACATCCCAACGAACGTGGAACTGAGCGCACCTGAGACTCCTCCCCTGACACGCCTCCATTTAAATATGTAAAATAGATGTAAATGTGTCCAGCCTGTGAGATTCTCCTCAGATTGTCCTCTCTGTGGGATCAGAAATGATTTTTAGATGCCGTAAAAATATAAATTACTTCAAGTATTCAAGTATTCAAGT